>NC_046646.1:9660595-9961930 GCF_900324485.2 Mastacembelus armatus
ATAACAGCCTCAGCATTGCATTTAATTCTATATTAGATTCAATTGGTTTCATTCAAAACGTTAATAAACCCACCCACTGTTTTAATCACACCCTTGATCTTGTTCTGACCTATGGCATCGAAATTGAACATCTAATAATTTTTCCCCCAAATCCTGTTTTGTCAGATCATTCTTTAATAACTTTGAATTTAAAATGATGGATCATGCAGCGTCTGGAAGAAAATTCCACTACAGCAGATGTTTATCCGACAACGCTGTTAATAAATTTAAGAAAATGATTCCATCTTTATTTGCATCCATGCCAAGTATAAACATAGTGGAGGGCAGCTGCCTTAATCCTACTCCCTACCAAATTGATCATGTTGTTGACAGCGCTGTAACCTCACTGCGTGAAACGCTTGATTCTGTAGCCCCTCTGAAAAAGAAGTTAGTGATTCAGAGAAGACTAGCCCCATGGTATAATTTACATGTTCGTACCTTAAAGCAGGCATCACGAAGGCTGGAAAGGAAGTGGCGTTCCACAAACTTAGAGGAAATTTTTCTAGCCTGGAAAAACAGTCTACTAACATATAAAAAAGCTCTCCGTAAAGCCAGAACTGCATACTATTCATCACTAATCGAGGAAAATAAGAACAATCCCAGGTTTCTTTTCAGCACTGTAGCCAGGCTGACAAAAAGTCACAGCTCCGTTGAGCCCAGTGTTCCCTTTGCTCTCAGCAGTGATGAATTTATGAGTGTCTTTACAAATAAAATCACAACTATTAGAGATAAAATTCAGCAGGTGCTTCCTATACCTGCAACAAATGAATCTTCTACTACAGTAGCTCTTGAATCATCTGTAGGACCTCAGTTATGTTTAGACTGCTTCTCTCCTATAGATCTCTCTGAATTTACATCAGTAGTTGCTTCATCGAAATCATCAACGTGTCTCTTGGACCCCATCCCGACTAGACTGCTTAAAGGCACCCTGCCATTAATGAACTCATCTTTATTGGACTTGGTAAATTTATCTCTAGTATCAGGCTACGTACCACAGGCCTTTAAGACTGCAGTAATCAAACCTTTACTCAAAAAGCCTAGTCTTGATCCAGGAGTCTTGGCTAATTATAGACCAATATCCAACCTGCCATTTATTTCTAAAATCCTAGAAAAAGCTGTTGCTAAGCAGCTATCAGACCACTTACACAGGAATGAACTATTTGAAGATTTCCAATCAGGATTTAGAGCACATCATAGTACAGAAACAGCACTGTTGAAAGTTACCAACGATCTTCTCTTAGCCTCAGATAATGGACTTGTTTCGATACTTGTCCTCCTAGACCTTAGTGCAGCATTCGACACCATTGACCACAACATCTTATTACAGAGACTGGAGCATGTGATTGGTATCAGAGGAACAGCGTTAAAGTGGTTCCAATCCTATTTATCGGACAGATTCCAGTTTGTTCATGTCCATGATGAACCTTCCACACGAACAAAAGTTAGTTATGGAGTTCCACAAGGTTCTGTGCTAGGACCGATTCTGTTCACCCTGTACATGCTTCCTTTAGGATATATCATTAGGAAGCACTCTATTAATTACCACTGCTATGCGGATGACACTCAGTTATATCTATCTATTAAACCTGTTAACACAAACCAGTTAACCAGACTTCAAGCCTGTCTAACTGACATAAAGGCTTGGATGACCAGTAACTTTTTACTTTTAAACTCGGAGAAAACAGAAGTCATTATATTTGGGCCTAAAAATCTCAGAAATAACTTTTCTAAAATTATAGCTACTCTAGATGGCATAGCCCTGGCCTCCAGCACTACTGTAAAAAACCTTGGAGTTATTTTTGACCAGGACATGTCCTTTAACTCACACATAAAACAAATTTCTAGAACTGCATTCTTTCACCTGCGCAACATTTCCAAAATTAGGAACATCCTGTCTCAAAATGATGCAGAAAAACTAGTTCATGCATTTGTTTCCTCAAGGCTAGATTACTGTAACTCATTACTATCTGGATGTCCTAATATCTTAATAAAAAGCCTCCAATTAATCCAGAATGCCGCAGCCAGAGTCCTGACAGGAACTAGCAAGAGAGATCATATTTCTCCTATATTGGCTTCTCTTCATTGGCTCCCTGTAAAATATAGAATAGAATTTAAAATCCTTCTTCTCACATACAAATCCCTTCATAATCAAGCTCCTTCATACCTTAAAGACCTCATAGTACCATATTATCCCAATAGACCACTTCGCTCTCAGAGTGCAGGCCTACTTGTGGTTCCCAGAGTTCTCAAAAGCAGAATGGGAGGCAGAGCCTTTAGCTATCAAGCTCCTCTCCTGTGGAACCAGCTCTCAGCCTGGGTTCAGGAGGCAGACACTCTCTGTACTTTTAAGGCTAGACTTAAAACCTTCCTCTTTGACAAAGCATATAGTTAGGGCTGGCTTCAGGCAACCCTGAACCATCCCTTAGTTAGTTATGCTGCTATAGGCCTAGACTGCCCGAGGACCATCGGTGCACTGAGCTCCCCTACCCTACCCCCCCCCCCCCCCCCCCTTCTCTCCCACCTCATGTATATTCCACCATTGAATGTTACTAACCTTGTGCTCTCTCTCTCCCCTAGTTTGTGCTCTCTCTCTCTCTCTCCCTCCCTCTCTCTCTCTCTCTCTCTCTCTCTCTGTACCTTCTGCAGGTGTCCCTGGTCCTGGAGCTGTTTATCGCTGATGTGCAGTTACTGGCCCCACCAACTTGCAGTGTCTATTTGTTGTTTATTGTTGCTGTTCTTTTCTCTCTGCTCTATCCACTCACCCCAACCGGTCGAGGCAGATGGCCGCCCAAACTGAGCCCGGTTCTGCTGGAGGTTTTTTTCTTCCGTTAAAGGGAGTTTTTTCCTCTCCACTGTCGCCAAGTGCTTGCTCATAAGGGAATTGTTGGGTTTTTAGTTTTAGTTTTTGTAAAGTGCCTTGAGATGATTTGTATTGTGATTTGGCGCTATACAAATAAAATTGAATTGAATTGAATTGAATTGATGCAGGGGTCGGACACAATACCCAAACAAGTTCAAAGGGGCACACTCTGCGATGAAAATAAGGAGGTCAAGCTACACTTCAGACACACTACTGAGACTCAGGCTGGGCAAGAATTAAACGTAACTGTTTACTGACCTTTAACGAAATATTATCCCAAACATATGGTATTGTTATCTTTTAACATTGTTTTGTCCAAATTTATAATACCATCAAAGTACAAAACTGTACACAGTTTTGTATTATGATTTGATACATTCATAAATGACAAAAATTCATCATACTGTCCATTAATTTGATTATACTATATGTGACTTCAATACATTCACATTAAAGATACAGTATATTTTACATATAATCATTTATAAATCAGGTAATCTGCTTCAGCTGTACAACATTTAGCACTGCCTCCAGGTGCACATGGTGTTGTGTCTGACTTTGTGTACACACAACACATGTATACCTACTTACCAAGTACACTGACAGTAGTGGATGCTTGTGTGTTTCCAAGAGGAAATGTAGCAACCTTACAGGTGTAGATCCCAACATCAGCAAAGCCCACGTTTTTCAGTACGATGGTGGCGTCATGAGAGGAAGGTGAGCGAAAATACAAGCGGTGACCAAACTCTGGAGGGATGGAGATTCCAAACTCTGGATTGTAGACGGCCACTGTGACAGAGCCTGAAGGCAGACGGCGCTCCCAGGAACTTTGAGTGAGAGTAAGGTTTGTGCCCACCTCCACCCTACACTCCAACGTCACATTCTTCCCCAGCACAGCACTCACCCTCTGAGGAACCACCACCTGACTACCCCATACACCTGCCAAGAGACATACAGTACATGTAAGATAATTCAGTGTTTCCCCTAAAGCAGGGGTCTCCAACTCCAGTCCTTGAGGTCCACTGTCCTGCTTGTTTTCCAACTATCACAACTGTTTCTGATCGGCTGAATGCACCTGATCCAGGTCATCAGCTGTGGGTAGGGCAGGCATAGTGGACCTTGAGGACTGGAGTTGGAGATCCCTGCCCTAGAATCTCTGGCAGCAGTGTTGCTGTGCATGCATCCACAGGTGCACAACAATGGGCACACACACTCATCTTTTCAGTGCTGTCATACTGTAACTTTTCTTCATAGTAATGAATTCACAATTTAGGTGGACATCTTCAGATTTATGTCCTTCTGCAGTCTAGCTGTCCTGCATTTACCTGCTGCTGCCATGACAGAGCATTAAGCAACATTCAGACTTACACTCCATTAATTAAGAGTAGCTGTGGATTACAACCTAATGTAGTGTAAATAGGAGGGTCGGAAGCAGTTGAGCTACTTTCAAGCCAAATTAAACTATAAAGCAGCACTAAAGCTGATAGAGTCGACCAAACAGTACGTAAAAATCACTTTAGGATGCTTAAGGACTCATAACTAACTTTATGCTCTAAGAAGATGCAGACTAAGATGTCATATCTTTTCACTAAATTGACTCACTTTTGGTTTTGAAATATCTTCAGAAAACAATTGATCCCAGGATTGGTAAAAGAAACTCAGAGACTTAACAGGTATAAAATCTGCCTCTACACTATTTTAGAATTTATGAGGTTGGTAAAGTTTACGAGAGTTAAGTCTTGACTACAGCCTTAAATGTGGGGCATCCGCCTCAGTCAGCGGATCCAACAGCCACAGACTGTGCGCAGTGTAAAAAAAAATAAATATAAAATAATAAAAAAATAAAAATAAAAAAAGCAAGTTGCAGTATTTACAGTTTATTGTGAATATTAATGAACCATGTGAAAAGCATAGAAGAGGGATACTAATTTAACAGCATTCATCACAACAGTGGAAGTGCTCACACTGCACCTTCGATGCAATACACTATTTTGTATGAGTACTTCTTGTGAAGCATAATCCATTTAGCCCACTTAGTACTTTAATGGCTCATTTGTACTTAACCAACACTTAAAATGAGATATCCACAACTATCAAAAACAAAGCATTAAATGAAGGAACACATTTACAGTGAGAAAATGGAAGGGCTTAAAAAAAAAAAAGTCGTCACAGACGACTATAACAGGTATCCATATTTGTGAAGGTGAGCTCAATAAACTTGACATTTTTGACTAAAAATGATACACAATAATTATCAAAATTTATATTCTGTCAAAGTATTTCATCTTCATTCCAAGCAAGATTTAAAGCTTTTCTGTGTTTTAGATTTAAAATGTAAAATAAAAAAAATAAATAAATAAAAAAAACACGAAGAAAAATAAAGGTACTTTCCTCAATGAAACATACAGTCATCAAGAACATGACAGCAATGATGAGTAATGAGTATTTTTGGTGTTATTTCTAATGCAAACTGTTCAAACTTTTCCATATCTGTACAAGCTCACTGCAATCTGACATCTGTGGGTATAAGCTGGAATAAAGCCTGATATCACCACAGCCGGCGTTGGGCTCGTCAACAAATAATACAGAGCTGACTGTGTAACTCGTTGATCCACCAAAGAATTTGTTTTGCCTCTATACTTTTCCTTCTCCTGACCTGAATTCAGGAATTAAAAGGAGGCTGTCTGTACGTCCTTTGTCCAAATATAACTAACCCATGCACTGTCACCTGCACTTGTCAGAAATGTGACATGTCTTGAAAGCAGGAGCTCCACAACATGTTGAGGAAAAGTCAAAGGGATGTGAAAAGAACAGACTGCAACCGGCAGGGAAAAAAAAGAAAAAGAGAGAGAGAGAGAGAGAGGAGAGATATGCTAACGTGACGATGACATCATCTTTGAGGGAAGAAAAAGAAGGCTGAGTGGGGAGAGGCGAGAGCAAAGTCACGTATGAAAGTGAGAGGAACTGTACCACCAGGATTCTGGTAAACAAAAAAAAAAAAAGAATTACGTTGCTGATTTGGACAAGAAAACATCTCACCGCCAGAGTCTTCAACCAGATCGCTAATTGCAACAAGCTGCCAGCAGGAAGACATCATCATAAATCAAAACCTGCTGTGCTGCTTGGCAACTGACTCCAACTATTCTTTGTTGTTTTGCCAAAAACAACTATGTCTCTGGCCAATCTCCCTCTAAAAGGCGAGGCCATCAAATATTAGTTCTGTAGAAAGAAACTTTCCATACCCTAGAGTATCAACTATAAGTGTCTATTTTCCCCATCATCTTTATTTCTGCCTTTATTTTTACTGCCACTGACTTCAACTTTAATTTGTGTGTACTTAATTGGCAGTGTTTTGAGTTTTCACCAAGGGTAGTTACTGGGGCATCCATATTAATGACAAAGAAATCCCGATTGGTGTGACTGCTCAACCAATTATAGTGTGACTCATTTTCTAAATATGGGAATAAATCTTGTAGATTATATTATAAATATTTATTAATCCACTTATGAAACTTAATTTAGCACAGCAAAGCCCTTGAACACTTTTTATGCTGGCACAGATGGGAATATAAATAAATATTTAAAATACTAGCCAAATGTCTAATTGTGGATATCATAACCTGATAGCATATTTTCTTGGCAGAGCAGGTATCATGAGTCATCGCATTGCTCAGAGAGAAAAAGAGCAGCAGGTATCAGTGAAACAGTGGGGAAGTGTTCAGCTGTGGGTATCCCTCAAATTCTCTCTGTCTTTTGGAGCTAAGCATTGGTTTCTTGTCAGTGTGAGCGCACACACAGGCACAATGCAATACCCAGTTATGTAATCTCACTAATATAATTAACAAAAACTCAGCACTAAGTTAAAAGTTTATCCATACAGATAGGGTTAATCTGCTTTAAAGGATAGGATCACATTATTTCAAGTATTTTTCATGAAATCCCTTTATAACACACTTCTAATGTGATGTAAGCCAAATCCATACTCCATTCTGTGCAGAAATTCACTCCAAACTCTAGTTGAAACGAATGTCAGTTTAGCAAACTGAGTAAGTCAGTGCAAATATGAGCATCATCCAAAGTCAGTCTTTAGCACAGAATGCTTTGTGTTGCCATCCTGCAGCACAGAAATACAGTGGACACATAAAGGAGTTCAGCAAGTGGATGATACCCACTTGATTGGCCAGCTCAGACTGCTGAAGCCTAATATTAGCTTCAAATACAGTTTGCAGTTGAGATCATCTGCATGTGTGATTGAACATGAATTTGATTTAAAAACTCTTGTACAGTATATCTTTGAATTTCTTTTTATTTAGATTATGCATGAAACAGTCGCCGTCTGCACTACACAAAACCAGGCCTTCTCTCAGATATTACTGGGAGTGTATCATTGCCACGCTTCCTGTCAAAGCAAACCAAGACAAGGCTACATTTTGTGGTGACAGGAGCAGTCTGGAACAGCCTTAAACGAGGAATCACTACAAATGTATGGTGCAACATAAAAGAGCCAACATGTCAGGCTGGGTCTCAGTAGCATTTTTTAGCAGTGAGAACCAAAAAAAAACAAAAAACCAAATCCTACACAAACAGAGCGGGTGGTTTGAATGAGTCATGCTAAAAGATATGGAGGCTGTCCTTCCTGATTACTTCCATGTCCAAAATTTTAAACTATGCACAGTTCACAACTTCCTTGAAGGAGGAGTGAAGCTGTTCTCAATATAAAGGTCTATACAAAGGATAATAGTAGCACAAACTACACAAAGACTGTGTTGTCAGCATATATGCTGACTTAATGGTCACTCCTTAAATAGTCTGGAAACAGTTAAACCACACAAGCGTCAACATGGAACAGGACAAAACTTTCTAAATGAAAGCACAATGCATACTATTTGTCTGTTTACTTAAAAAAGTGACTTGCATAAAATGTGCTAAAAGCCACATGTCAGTTCTGATAGTAACCACTGCACAGTATATTAGAAATGAGACTTTGCTCAAGCAGAAATTAGACTATTACTGTTTTTGTCAGGTATAATGGTAAGGCTAGATGCTAAGAATAACAGCAGAGTCATGAGGAAAGAAAGCAGTGCACTGAATATGTAGTGGAAGAGGTATAGCGACTGTATTAAATTTTTATTATGACATGATGACAACCTTACATAAGCGTGTCCTCGTTTTCTTCAACTCAGAATAAAGAAGTGATGGGAATAAGAGCAAAGTCTATCTGATCTTATGTGCAGCCTATCTTGACATAGCAAAAACAATGTTTTCTCTCCTCTTGTGATTCCACAGATGAAGAAAAGATCTGCTCTACTCAAGTTTTTACTATACTTATACCCTTAATTAAAGAGAGCAGCTAATATAGACACTTTCAGTTTGGTTTACACACACACACACACACACACACACACACACACACACACACACACACACACACACACACACACACACACACACACACACACACACACACACACACACACACACACACACACACACACACACACACACACACAGTGGAAAACACATTATAGATATCCTGGCACCAAGGACACTTTCCTCCCTGGGGACACTCTGCTGCTCGTTCTCACTTTAGTCAATATTACCTTCACATGCACCACTTATGTGGCAGCGAGTGTATTAATATGTGTGTCATGCCAGAGGGCAGTGTGTCTTGTTAAAAGTGGAAATCAGAACATAAATGGTGATGGTGTTAGAGTGCAAGTGGCAGAGCCAGCTGTGCAGAGCTGGCCAGGGAAGAACTGAACAGTCATTTCATAGAGTGATGTGACCTTCAATTCAACTTTTTCCTCTGAATAAACCGACTTCTTAGCTCTGCTGACATGTCCATCACTGGTGAGTCAGTATAGGGGCCATTCATTTGATTCGGCTTTTTGATAAATTAGTTTGCCTTGAGAAAAACATTACGCTAACTTGACCGTGATTATATTATACATTAGATATATGTATGCATATAGTACACTGGACTTTTTGCAGCATTACCAACACTGTGGACCAATGTTTTGCTGAACTGGTCTGTAAACTTTTTTTCCTGTGTGATACAGTTACTTTATAAAGTATTCAGATCTCTACACTCTTTGCACACTTTAATTTTAAATTGATTAAATTCCCATTTTTGCCCACCAATCTACACTTATCTTGCAGACAAGAAGGACTTTGGTCGGGGGAGTTCACCAACAGCAGTCACTCTAACAGAATTTCTTAGTCCTCTGCAGAGATGGGAGAACCTGCTGGAAGGATGTCTGTCTCAGCACCACTCCATCAATCAGGATTTTATGGTAGAGTGGCTCGATGGAAGCCACTTTAAGTAAAGGGCATATGACAGCCTGCAAGGAGTTTGTGAAACTGCATTTATTCTGGGAGCAGAAGAAAAAAGTACTCTGTGGCTGACGAGACAGAAACTGGACTCATCTGTCAGAAATCTGAGCCCTGTGTCTGATGAACACCAGTCAGTGCTCATCACCTGGCTGATACCACCCCTATGGTGAGGTATGGTGGTGGCAGTATGATGCTGTGGTGGTGCGCCTTAGCAGCAGGGGTGGGGAGACTGGTCAAAAATGAGGCTAGGATGAATGCAGCCAAAACCAGAGAGGTTCAGGGTACAGGTAAAGGGAGCCAGTAAAGTAGGAGAAGACATCCACTACCTGATACCTGTAAAACACTGCATGTCTTAAAACTCTCAAAACTTAAATTGTTTAAAATGAATGCTGTCTAATATCTGCTGGATGTAAAAGCAGGCAATTATTTGCTGAGAGTTACACCAACTTTAGAAGCAGGAAACACTGTATGGCTCTGTATTTATCAGCTTGTTTTGGTGTTTTGTTTTTTTTTTACCTCCCCTTGTCCACAAATATGTCCAATGTAGCTTTAATGAAACATCCACTATGTTGGGGAGAAAAACATTAAATCTTAAGAAAACAGTGTTTCTTCCCTTTTAAGGCCTAGACATTATTAGCTATAAGGGCGTGTGCATCCACAGTGAATTCAATAAAGGCTCAAGGTCAAACCTTTCATTCAAATGTACAGCAGACCTAAATTGAAACTACACAAACGGGCACCTATCTGCTCTTTAACTTAACCTCTCAGAAAAAAAAGTAACACTCCTTTGGAAGGAACTTTAGGATTTAGCCAATAACATGACAGAACAGGCAACATGTCAATAATGGGTCATTTTAGTTGTGTCTACAAGTTACATTTCAAATAACGTTATGGAACAGTTGGTGAGTTTCATCCTACTAGAGCAGCTCAGAGATTGTCTTCATTGCTCACTGTCCAGCTCTGTGAGCACCGGTTTACTGCTTTGACAAGGCTTAAGTGAAGAGGACGCTAACAATGATGGGGATGTACACACAAGTATAGTGATGTGCAAACTGTCTCATAGTTTGGCAAAGGGCAATGGATAAGCCACTAAATTGTCATCGACATGCACACCTTTTCTGGATGGGGAAAATGTCTTTGGAATGAAGCCTGTTCTGCAATCCTAACTATTACATACCTGTCTGATTTATGACTAAAATAGAGCCATAAATTTAAAAAGTTAGAAAACAACCTTGAAGATTAACACAGTTCTTACGTACTTTCAGACGTTCGTAGTTACAAGCAAGAGAAACCCTGCTGCAACATCATAAATTCCAGAAGTACAGCCCAGCAACAGATACTTCACAAAATTCAGTGAAAGTTGAGGGGAGATGATGTTTGGATAGAGTTCATGTGGCATTTAACTGTATTGAAAGATGCTCAAACAGCATATTAGGGGAAATTTTCCTATACTTCAGACATGCTAAGAGAAAAAAATGTGTGGGATAAACAGAAATTGTCTGGCCTGATTCACTCATTCCTGGGGGAGGATTATGCCTGGCTGCAAATATGGCACACTAAACTACTGTTTATCATTGTGCAATTTCCATTTTCACAAGAATTCATTCCATTAAAGCGGTTTGAACTTGGATTTGATAAAAGCTTGTCATTGTACATACAAAGTATTATTGTTAAACAAGCTTCTTAATAATTGATCCTAACTATTAGCTTCTAACTTTTTTCGTAGAGAAGTTTGCATTGAAAAGCTGCCACCGGGCAACACATCAGATCACATTTTTATTTGGTTTATTTGTTTTTTGATGACCCCCGCACAAAGTTAACGTGTTACCAATCCGACTTAGTAAATGTCATTAATTAACCATACTGAGCTGGACCGTGGGCACATGCGTAGTAGTTGACGCTGCTGCTAAAACTAGGAGGTGCTGAATTGTGGCATTGTCTCCTCCCGTGACACAGATACAACGTTAACTTGCTCAACATTTCGCAAAAGCAGCTGGCGTGACTTGGCACAGCATCATCTTACTTTAACAGAAAATGTTTCTGGAGCCAACATGGCTGCCGCTGAATCTGCAGTGACCCAAGCGGAGGCTGTCCAGCAGTATGTACGGGGGAACCGGGCGCCCCTGCCCGCTCCTCCACGGTTTCTATGGACTGTTTCTATGGCAGCCTCGGGTCGCACCATCATCCGCGGCGGTGGCGCTGACTAGCTGCCTCTGCGAAGCGTTGAAGTGAACTTGTAACCAAGTTTCTCTTAGTCCCTAAATGCCACCTGCTAAACTTGCCAAACTTTAAATAATCTCCAGCTAAAGCACGGAGGGACAGACGGTTTCACCGAGTCGTTCAGTGAGATTTCTGCCTGACAAGCGAGACAGTCCGCTCCTTCACAAAACTTCTGCCCAGCGTCGGTAGGACAAATAAAACTACCATGCAAAATTCATGACTCACCTGTAATACTGCACAGAAGGTGGAACAACGCGACCCTTCCCTGCCGGCCAAGGTAACTCCGGTGAAAAGACGGGAACATTTTAAAAGCAACGCGGTCTCCTGCTACAGGACCCGAGCGTAGACTGTCTGCCAATTTAACGGTATGTGCTTAACGGAGGAACCTCCTCAGCAACAACTCCGAACTGCATGTGGACTGTACCATCTCCTCCGCACGGAGCGGGGAGACCGGTGGCTCACCTGACGATAGAAATAAACGACCATTTGTCGAGGGTCCACAGCAACATCCCCCTGGAGGAAGGACCCATTAGTATACACATTACGTCACCTCTGTTGATAACCCGACACATATTGATTCATCTAATTACTTTATTCTTTGCTGTATGGGCAGGGTGCTCCTGCAAATACATTGAGCTGCCTGCATCTTTTGAGCCGTCTGGTGCGGTTTGTGCGGTTTATTGTCTGTCAGTCAGCAGGATATTCTGAAATTACCGATCAGATAACAGGAAAAATGTAGTGGAAAGTTATGACAGTTCATCAAGAAGAAGTTATTCAAGTTTGGTGCCTAATTTTGAAGTGAAGAAGCAGTTTTTTTTTTCATTATCACCCTTGAACAGTTTTTTTTCTAACGCCATGGTCCAACCATATAGCCGAGGCCACGCCCCTTTACACACATTTTTCAATTTTGGGCGCAAAAAAAAAAAAAAATCTTCGCCCTTGGACAAAATGTTAATCCATCATTCTCTTGGTACATAACACATGAGACTGACCAAGTAAAACTCTCCCTTAACATTTCTCATTAACACCTAGCTGGCCAAATTAGTGTAAGCATATTCTTATTTGATGACAAAAAATAATACGGCCATAATTCTTGCATCATGCACCTGCAGTCCTATTTAGAAAACCTATACATTTATTACTGGCTCCAAAGTAGGAAAAGCACAGTAATTAATAATAACTGGGATGGGATCCCATTTAGTTTTGCCAGGCCCAGGGCTCCGGTACATGATGGTTTACTACCACGGCCTCTGAGAACACTTTCACTGAACTGAACCAGAGATATGTGAGCTGTGCTTCAGGAGATAGAGTAGGTTGTCTACCATCTAAATGGGCAGTGGTTCAGTTCTCAGATCTATTAGTCTACCTGTTGAATTGTCCTTGGGCAAGACACTGAACCACAAGTTGCTCCTTGCTCCTATGTTGCTAAATGATCTCATATATTAAAAAATTACAATGTGTTTTAATGGTTATAACTGGGCCAAGTTTTTTTTTTTATTAAATGACACAGATCAGCAACCCTTTATGGTTATTGAATTACCCATAGTTCTAGTTGCTGCCCGTAGTTTAGTTACTCAACAAGTTGTATAACATTACGCTGTATAAATGTGGGTGGGATGGAATAGGGGTTCAGGGACAGGAGTCTAACCAGGTCAGTGGTTTAATTTGAGTCTCAGTGCTATCCTCTGGAGAGCCACAAGTGATACAATTACTCTTCCACTATGCCATTCATCAGCAACTTGACAGGGCAAACGTGTGCAGGTGAACAGGTCTTTTTAAAATCTGCCTTTTAGTGGGTACAATGAGTGCAGTGCACATGTGCTATTGTTCTTAAGTTCAGTCAGAAAGCATTGCCATAAGTGCATTACATCCACATATATGTTGCTCTGACACCAAGCAGACACCAAGACTATAATTCAATTTAGGGGTTTCTTCTAAAATCACAGTGATATTACAGTTTGTACATGATAAAGTTTTCATCTGACTTTACCACAACCACTTTTCATGGAGCAGTAGACTTTTCCATGATTTCACTATTATGTTAGTTTTTTTTTTTTATTTTTTCTTCTTCTTGTTTTACATGTCCTCTTTCTTACATCAGCAGATTATTTTTCTTTCTATTTTTTTTTCAAAAAGAGTCAAATGTTTTAAAGGTAATGAATAGGTGTTGGACAAAAACAACCTATAGAATAGCCCTAGTAATTACTAGAACTGCAAGTACTGCATTTGTAATAGGCCAGTGAGATGTTCATTCATCTATTTCTTGGGCAGGGATACTTTATTTTGTAAGATTTAAAACCCTGAGCACCAAGATAGATGCCATGACAGACCCATTCGACTCTGTCACACTCTTTTTAGTTTTGTTTGTCATTATTGATATTTTTTTATTGATAGATCCAATAAAAATGAGTTTTTTTAAAAAAAACTTGCATGCAGCCCAAGCATAGACAATAAACACTGCCTCAACAGTTTTATCTGGAAAATTATGGTCTTTGGCTCTAAAATAATTCCCTTTTCTGGACACAATCGCTGTGAACACAGTTAAACATAACCTGTGTGTGACCAAAACTAAAACTGGGCCTGTGTTAATGAAACACCATCATTAAAGCAAGGCCAGAAAATCTATTTGGTTGAGGATGTGAAGGGTTTCGAGATCATGATAACAACCTCTTCCTTCTGCTCTCTTTCTAAACCAAAGCTGCTCCCTGTCACCAGGTGCTTTCTCTCTCTGGAATGTTTTTCAAGCCTTCAAGTGCTCTTTCATGAAGGCCAGAGAGGTGCTGAGAGGGCTGCAGGATTGTGGCAGAGTAAAGATCGGTTAAATTAGTCCACCTCCCGCTCAGATGCTTCTTTTATTCTGCGGGTTAGCACCACCCTCCCTATTTACCCACACAAATTGGTCTCTTTTCTCCAACACAAGTGTCCATCTGGACTATGAGAAAGAGGAGGGCACAGGAATTTCATCAATAAAGTCATCAGTCCCCGTCAATATAGAAGTTTCATCATGTGTCATATCCTCACTATTACACTAAACTGAAGGGCTGCAGGTGGAGTCACAATGTAGATTGTTGAACCATTTACAAAACAAAGGTGACATCTGCTGGCTAAAAGGGTGAACTCATTACAACACTATGCTTTGAAAATGTGTCTTATCACCCTGTAACATCATGCTGTTATCGCTTTTGACTGTAACTTCATAACTTCTATACTGATATAGTGTAAAATACTGTACATTCATATTTCAAGTAACAACAATTTGATTTCACGTGTACATGTAAACTAAAATATCTAAGACAGTGTAATCAGAGGCTTAAGTCGTTCATTGTACTCAGATGGAATTTGTTATTTCAAAATAGGCATGTAAAGTGACTAAAAGCAATCAGAAAATTTAAATACACTGACTCCTTAACATCTGCTGAGGTCTAACTCCACCCTAAATACAGGATTTAAATGTTTAGTGTTTTATGCTCCTAATACATTCTGTGTATTACTGTGGTCAACTTGTACCATACTGTGTAATCACTAGAAAAAAGGTGTTGTTCTTAATAACAATTATTCACTAAAATAGAGCACCGTGTCCTATTTTGTTTGATAGCAGAACATGCTGTATTCCCTATATACTTTGTGAATGCAGGACATTAGATTCAGATTAAATATAGGTGTGTAGCCTAGATGTAGTTTGAGCATTTTGACTATTCATCTTAAGAATATGCAAAGCTTAAGCTTTAGTTTAAATAAATCTTTGATCTTAGTAACACATTCAATTTTCAATAAAGCTATATCACAGACAGGACAAGTTATTATCATTCATCCTCTAGGGGCCATGAAAACCATCTGCCATCTGAAAATAGATGTTGCTGCAATCTGCCCTTTTTCGCCTAAACTTCATCCGACACTTTCAGGCTACACTAAAAATGTATATAAAGTAAAGAATATTAAGTGAAACTATCAAAGATCAAAGTCCTGATCTGGGGCTGTGGCTTGGGCGACACCTAAGAAAAGCTGCATAAATCTTTTCGAAGATGCTCTGGGTAGAGGCTGAGTCTGATGTAAAAGGCGTATTGCAGCCTTGAAAAAGACATACAATAGAAATGTTAACGTCCATGAATACGCCAGATGGTTATACATGAATAGGATTATTAAATATGAAAAGAAGTAGATCACACATTCTACTCTTTACAGAATAGCCTATCATTATACCAAAATGTGAGTACATAAATACATGAGACGATACTGACACTTATACATTTACCAACTTTGTTTGATGTATCATTTTTCTTCCACATGCACCGTACAAGCCTTGTGCTCTTGTGTTGGAGCTGTACACATCATTGTTTACAGACTGAAACCACAGTGATGTGTCTTTAGCTCTGTGGAGGACATTAAGATTTATTAATAATTCAGATGTTTATGTTGCACATCACTGCAGCATTTCCAGCTGTGTTGCTCCATGGAGGAACAATTAAAAGCTGAATTTAATTCCCTGGAGTCTATATCACACACATGCAGAGAAACATGTCACCTTTGTCATAAAGGTTAAAAACAACCACATCTTGGTTGTCAAATCTTTCCGCCGCATCCTTAACCTTCCTTAATCGGCTGCAGCATAAGAGGTCTTGGTTTTTTCGGGATGCTCTTAAAAATGAACTTTTAAAGGCTTCAGTGCTTCTGTTTGAACCTCTCAAAGTCATTTACTGTATGAGCTACAATTCTGAAAAAATGTACAAGTGAATCTTGGTTTGTTGTTAAGTCATATATAAATTATCACACAGCTGTGCATTATAAAATTAACTGAATTTAAGAACTATAATTACTGACTTTACATCAAGCTAAAATCTAAATGAAAATGGAGCTGCACAGTGGATGAGAACCCATTTAATCAGCACAAAGAATCCATAGCCACACAAAGGATGATTTTCAAATCACTATTAACTGCATAGCTTTAAAATACATATAAATATATATATACAATAATGCCACATATATAAATATATATATATACAATAATGCCACACAAATTTAATTAAAAATACTTAAATATCATGTAATGGAGAATAGAGCAGGATGGGGGAAGGAATTTTCATTCACAAAGTTTCATATTATCAGTGGCTTGAAAAAGCTTTTCTTTAATCTAGCAAATCTTTGTTTTTATATGGGGCAGTGAGAAAGAATAAAGGCCCAGCAGACCATTCCTGTTGGCCTAAACTAAACACTGCCATCAATACTCACTTTCATGTCCCCTGAAGAGACCAACAGTCCATGGTGCCTTCTAAACAGCAGCTAGTATGAACTGGACTTCCTCTCTATGGATTAAAAGTCCTGCTGCTTCAAAACATTATTACATCCACAAGTGTGATCACAGACTGTTTATATTATTTCATGTGCAGAAAATGTGAATTTCAGCAAAGTGCAGGGATGCATAGAACATTAGAATAAACTCATATTTGAGATGCATTTGTCACTTATTCTAAACACCTTTAATCCTAAAATCACTGCCACATTTAAAATCACCATGACGTTCTTTTAATATATACAACCACAGATCATGTTTGCTGCATCCACCTTTAATTATTGTTTGACATTACAAACACAGTAACAATGATGCACACAAAATAAAACATTTAACAAGATGAGCATTACATTTCAGAAATAAAAAAAAGTAAATACAATCAAATCTCAGTGTTTCAAAATAAAAATAAGGCAAAGCAAAGGCAAAGTATCTACATAACAAAAGCAACATAGTAATAACAGTAATAATTATAATAATAAAGCTTGTTATATTTTCTTTAATTTGCTGTTAAATTGTACGAGAATGTCGATGGATCTTGAAACATCTCTTCTATGGCTGCTTGATATTTTTAGACCAGAAACTGTAAATTAGCTGTAAAAAAAAAAAAAAATACAAAATAAGAGAGTGAAAGAAGATAATGTGGATTTTTCAAACAAAATATTACCATCTAATGGAACTAAATATTTCTTCAAAAGAACCAAACACTGACCTCAAACAGCTGCCACTTCAAAGCCTTATGTTAAAACCACATGAAGCTTTGAATGGATAACCCTCTGTCATTTTTACTTCTTTTTGGTCAACATTTTAATGTCCCTTATCCCACATAAAACCCATGTCACATGATTGCTATGCTGAATATAACATTTGACTTCTTTGAAGTTGTACATGTTTTAAATGATGTTTTACAGGAGATTCACTTACCACAGGTATCCTTCCTTAAACTCAGTGAATTTGTGCCGGACCATAAATGTTGCTAGAGCATCTGCTACCTAGCAACAGGAGGAAACGGATTAGGTTTAAAAAGTAAAAAAAAAAAAACTGGCAATGAACTGAATCCACACTCACCTGAACAAACAAAGCCAGAGATGCAAACTAACCCAAACTATCATGGGACAGCCCATGCAGCTCACACTGTATGTTCAGAAAAACACCACTTACTTTTTCAGGTGCATCCTCATGAACAGCATGACCACACTGAGGGAGGACCTGCATCTGAAATTTCCCTGTGAACAAATAATGAGTACATGGGTGTGATTGAGGTCTGTCCGTTATATTGTGTCTTATATTAACGAGAATACGACAACAAACTTGAATGAAACGTAAAATAAGCAGAAAATCTCCATTTGTCCTCCTTACCTTGCATCTGTCCAATAGTAAGGTCTTTGTCAAGCCTGTCCACTCCTGTGCAATGAGACAAGTCAAGGGTGAAACTGTGCAGTTAATAGCAAAATTAACTTCATATCATTTGTATTCATCCACACTAGCAAGACTGCCCCAGAAACTCATCAAAACTCCCTATCCAGACACTTTTTATGCATGGAGTACCAAATAATAATTAAGGTTCAGTAGGAGAAGCTGTGAGAAATCAAACCTGCGAGCAGAAGCAGTTTTGGCACAGAACAGGAGAGAAAGAGAGCAGACAGGCCTCTGAACCAGCCGTCCCAGTATTTTTCTGTCTTTGACAGCTCCACTCGCCAGGTGAAGATGCTTTCCTTTTTCATCTGTATGGAAAACATCAGTCTTTTTAAAAACATTTCAACTTCTTTCCAACACATACATGCTGCATCGAAAAGACAAGGAGTGAGAGAGAGAACCTCCTGATCATCATCTTTCATTCTTTTCTTATTGGATTCTTCTTCCACTTCTTCATCCT
Organism: Mastacembelus armatus; assembly: GCF_900324485.2. Lineage (NCBI taxonomy): Eukaryota > Metazoa > Chordata > Actinopteri > Synbranchiformes > Mastacembelidae > Mastacembelus > Mastacembelus armatus. Next base: position 9,679,211 of record NC_046646.1, read on the forward strand.
CCTCCTCTTCTATTATACCTTCACCAATGCTATTAGAGACGCCTGGGCTGCTGGTGGGCTCTTCACATCTGTCATTGGCAGAACAGTAGAAAAATAAACCTTGGAAACCCATGGCACATTTAATGTACAGATGAAAGAGAGCTGACATACTTTTTCACTTGTCCTCCCATTGACACACGTGCTGACTCTATGTTTCGGATCTGGCCACTCTTCACACTGACCGCAAAAGAAAAGAACAGCTGTAGAGGAGAACCAGACTGATGCAAGTCAAGCTTCATATTCCAAGAATGGAAGGTCTTAAAGTAAAGCCATTCACTGAAAAACGAAGTTCCTATTGGTTTTATGAAACAATGTTTATGACACTGTTTTCTAGCATTTGATCCAATCTTTCGTCCGAAATGCAGCAACGACATTGTTTCATGTTTACCTCCACTCAATGGCATTCTCCAGAGATTTGAATGTCTTTGGCCGACTCCTGAGGAAATTCTGCATACTGTTCAGAGCATCCATTGCTGTACCTGAAAGTAATTACAAATTCTGTCAATAACACACACAGGAATACTGAGATTATCAACACTTGGATTTTATTCACTTATGAATATTTACCATATAAATGTACCTCTAATTTAAAGTAGTAGTATAATACACATACTATTAGTTCCACTTTGAAAAGGTACATTTACCTTCCACAACATCAATGACACAGAGGCCGAGCAGGGATGGTATATGATTGGCAATGGCTGTGTGAACTGCAATGGCACCACCCATGCTGTGCCCAATAATCATGATCGGAGGAGGGTTCTCTCCATAGAGCACCTCAACCACTTTGCCAATATCCCTTGTGAAAGAAAACAAGGACACCCTGTTAATGGTAATACTGATGAGTCTATAATGTAAGAAACCTGGCTTATCTATGTAATAATGACTTAGAAACTTGACTCGTATAATCATTTTTTAAAGGCTTAAACAGACCTCCAGTAATACCATAGGAACCCTCCAAACTCTGATCAAACTTGACACTATGCTCCATTTTTCTTTAATTACTGTTCCAAGCCTGCAGGATCCTTGCTACAGTCTCTGGTTTTCCATGTTTTCTGTGATGCAAAGTCACATTGTTTAAAGTGTGTAATCCCAGTATCTAACTTAACTGCATGCACAGCAACTTACTTCGCCATTGTGTCTGCAGAGAGATCCTCAGGATTTTTCACTTTGGTGTCGCCTGCAGGTGAAGACAGAAAAGCTAATCTTACCTAAGCTCATAAAAATGCTAAATTGTGATGGTACTAGGGGAGTTTCTGTCTGGGAGAACTGTCCTCTAATCACAGGTGGGAAAGGATGTGATCAAACTTCTCTGTATTATCTGTCGTGCTGGACCTGCAACTTAAACTATCTTAGGTTGAAACAAATGCCTTCTACTGTGTTATTTTGCTTTCAACAGAAAATAATAAGATCGCCTTTTACTAAACTGGGAATAAAATCTGTGCCCAAGTCCTGAGACTATAAATATTTACCATGAGCTCGAAGATCCATGGCCACCACCCTGCAGTTGATCCTGCTGCATATCACAGCCTACAAAGACATATTCACACAAAACAGCACAAAACTGAAATTACCACTTGTGTAAATGTTTAAAACTGGTGATTACTTTACCCTTTGTGTTTTTCTTCAGGTTACAGAGTTTCTGTAATTAAAAGTACTCACAGTGAACACTGCCCAGGAGAGTGCCGAGTGGCCGCCTCCATGGAGCAGGAGCAGCACAGGACCATGGGAACCACTGCAGTAAATTCTGAAGATGTTCAAGGCAGTCAAGGCAACACGTAACATGACAGGACGTAAGTGGTAGTGGGGAATGTAGGTAAATCATAATTATTTTAAAAGATAGATAACAGTCAAGGATATATCTTTGCCATTCTCATTTTCCACCTCAACATCTTCCATGGTTTCAAAGTACTGACTCCAGGGCAGAGGGGAGAAATCTCTCTTTCGTCCAGGCCTGTACGAAGACAAGACAAGCTAAACATCACACACACTAGTCTGTGTCTCATCTGATCCCTAGCATGGCTAACACATTAAATAAAAAGATGCAATTGCAAGTGATCATGTACAATCATGTTATGCAATGAATTCATGGAAACATTATGCAATAAGAGTGAATGTGGCCCAGTCCCTGTAGCTGGAGCTAATCCAGTAAAAGCTGCCAGACTGCACTGAACTTAACCAACTTCACACTGTCGGAGCTGTCATATCTCCCGACTGTGCTGAGCTGGGACAGATGACTGTCAACAACGGGACAGATCATTACCGCAAAACCAGTTTCCTCTGAGCCACTTTGCATCGTCAACAACAAGTGACGCACTCTGCTGATCTCAGACCAGCTATTATGGATGCTACTTCACTTCAACCTGAAATTAAAAAGTATGGTTCACATTACAGGTACGGGTCGGGTCGGGTCGGGTCGGGTCACCAAGTGGATTTTACAACATTAGACACAATCTGGGGCTGTGGTATAAACTCTATCGTTAACTTGGCCTGGCTAGTTCAGCGGCACTGTGCTTTAACAAACCACAGAGATAACGTTACCCTCCCACCCTGCGGCTATACGAACAGAGAGCAGCTGGTATAATGGTAGATAACATTAAACACATCGCTGGCCCCAAAGCCAACATGCTAAGTGACAAGCTAACTCACCCCATTTTCATTTTGGAGCTGGACTGAAAACCACCTGCCATAGGAGGTCTGGAGGCTAACAGGTTCAAATGTAACTGTTTCTCCATGTTGTCGAAAGTAGGGAGCTGTTTAATATGACCGCCCCTCTCCTTCGCAGCATATGATTTTCTTCGACAACTCCACCGCCGCTAGCCAAGCATTAGATAAATTTCAGCTGACGCTAACTACGATTGTCCGACAAGCTAACAGTTAGCGCGACTCTTCTTCTGCTGCTGCTGCTGCTACTGTGATTATTTTGGGTCCGTGTCTTCTTCTTTGATTTTCTTTCTCAGCAGTTTAGTGAAGGTGTTTTAGAGCAACACACCGCCATCTAGTGACTACAGCATCACGACATCAGTCATTTGCAGCCTTTGAGTTTTTCCTCTAAGTTTTTTAAAAATAGTTTTATTTTTTAAGTTACAATTGATTGTAAACAAATATATTTTTTTATTTTCTTAATTATTCTTTTAATTCCATGATATATCTTGGAACCCCATGGCTTTACTCTCATCACTGACCCATAGATACTTCATTTTGGTTGCATTTTTGCCAGCTTTGAATACTGACTACAGGCCATATTGTGCCCACTGCAGATATGAAGCTTTTAATGAATATTATACTCTACAAATCTATGATTTTATAAAATTTGAACACTTCAGCTATGCTGAATCGTCTAAGGGGTAGAAATAAAAGAATTTAAACATGCAAAAGATCACTGGTCACTTTGATATGACACTGAACCCCTAGTTGCTCCTGGTGGCTGCAATACTGGTGTGTGAGTATGGGTGAACAGGCATATAGTACAAAGTGCTCTTGAAGGAAAGTGCTGTCTAAGCTCGTTTTCCATAAAAACTCACATCAAAAGAGATTTAGATAATGCTGTAATTTTCCACCTTTATTATAAATAGATACAATGACTATAACAATAGCCCCAGCATGTTTTTGGACAATCTTATATATACAGAGTAGGGTTCTGGAGGTTGAAAGATGTGGGCATTTATCGGGCAGCAAAGGTCTAATAAAATTATGAAGTTACATCATAGGAAATGTATTTTTAGAGGCAAAAATCAGGATGCCTTTGCTGCAATGAGTTTTGAAAATAATGCCTGTCATGAACCTTCGACCTTCATGGAATTGTACTCTAAAGTTTGCCACTGGCAAACCCACTGGAGACTGCTTGTCAGTAGGAACAAATCAAAGTACAAAGCAGGAGTGTGTCCTTACTGTTGATGACCTCTTGAAAAATATCAAATAATAGTAATATTAATAATAATAAGAAACAATCAAAAAGTGTTAAGGTGTGATTGTGATCACTGGAAACAGCAGCTTTTTAAACACTAGCTGTACTTTCATCCTTATAATCAGAGTTATTGTTATTCAATGGGAGATGTGTTAATATGGTTACATAAGGAGCATGACAGCTGCAGACTCAGGGAAGAGGAGGTGAAGATAAAGGTAAACGTGGGTGAATGTAGCTGCTCACTTTGCTCTTAAAAACTTAAAGATGCCATCACTGATCATTTGGAGGATATTCAATTTATTCACTAATGAAATGTAGAACCAGGGTTATCCTGCAGTTGTCCTCAGCTTAGTGTCAGTCAGTTAAACCTACTAGTGTATGTTCTTTCTATGGCAATAATTTTTTATGGCAAACTATTTAGGGAATAACTACATGTTTCTTTTGCATTTTGGGATTATAATCTGAACTGTTTGCATATTTCTTGGTGTAGCTTTATATTTTGCTGTTCAGTTTCGTGAGAGACACTAAGTGACACAGGGCACAGATTCTTTTTCTGCTTCCTCCCAATGAAATCTGAAAGACAAACTGAGCTATAAGAAAGACAAAGCCAGCTGAAGCATTAACAATTAGCAAAGAGCGAGTCATTCAGTTCAGTATGTGGAGCCATTTGTTGTCCCAGTGCAATACTGTATGGCAAAACTGAATTCCAAAAGCTTTTGATCAGCTTGATTATAGGCCCGAAAAGCTCATGTCTGGAACATTTTGAACATTTTCATGTCATGAACAAGATTCATTATTTAGAAAATATTCTTAAAGATCAAACAAAACTAACATTACTGGCAGTCATGGGTGTAGAAAAAAATAGGCTATATTCAGTGCAGTTGTATTCTGTAACCTATTATATATTAAATCTTGTGCCATTTGACTCCACACAAGTTATTTTCTTGTCCTTCCTCTTTAACCACATAACTAGTTAAATATTTTGAGGAAACAGACATGTTGGTCCACACTGTCCTACTGAGCTTTACTGACAAAGTGCTGCAGTGACTGACTTTATTTGTAGTGTAACAGTATTTATTTATAGTGTCACACAGCTGAACTTTTTCACAGTACTGACTCAAGGTTCATGGTATTCAAAGTACAGGAAAATATCACACTTGTGATGTCAGGCCTCCTGCTCAGTTTCACGGGCTGTATGGGAGGTCACAGCAGGCTGGTTGAAGCCAGCCCAGTCAGTGTTTACTGGTCTGTGTGCTAAAGGTTACTCACAGTCTGTTCTCCAGGACCTGTTTTTAGCGTCAGCTGAAGAAAGCAGGTGGTGAAAGCAGTGGCCCCTTTCATCATGCCGGAGAATGCTGGATTTAAGTCCTAACTATTTCCCACTGCTGTCCTGTGAATTAGAGAAAATAAAGAAAATCCACTAATTTCTAAGCAGCTGAAGGACATTTTTACCTTCAGTCTCTTTGCCACCTATAACAAGGAATCATAATTCCATAATCATAATCATAATCATTTGTTTCTTTATTTTTATTGTACATTTTTTGCTTACTGCTGTAACACCTGAATACCCCGCCAGGGGATCAGTAAAATGTTATCAGATTTAATCTAAACACAATCGCAATCACATCTTATTTTTTCGGAAGTATCTAAAATTAATTAATTTCTTAGTTAATTTTCATTGTCTGCTTTATTTAAAAACATACTTCTATTTCTACTACCACAACTACTTTTACTACTATTGCTACTTCTAAGTAGTTAAAAGTGGAAATAGTGGAAAATGTGTCATAGGTCAAAGGTGCAAGACATTTTCCAAGACAGGCCTTTTTTCTGCCTTGTTTACAAAAACAACTTCAGGGGTCTTAGGAAACTTGTCACATGGAATATGAAGTCATTGTGTCTTTGCATAGTAATGTTTCTGCATGTTCTCAGGGACACACAGTATAAAGCAAAAACAGATAATAAAGCATGATATAGAGAAAACACTGGTACTATAGAAGAAACTATTAGTGATACAATTTTGGGAGCATCCCTCTTTCCAACACTTTCCATTCAACATTCTGTCCTCTGTTTGGGTTCTGCTATAGTTTGCCTGGACCAATGCACTGAATGATTGCATAAAGATGCTCTATGTATCCACCCACTGTCATTTATTGTATAGATTGACTGAGAAGCATTTTGTAACTTGGGTGGATGAATGCCTAAAACTCCTGAACTAGTTTTGCATTTTGTTTTGGGAAGGAAAGGATGCAGTGCATACGTTACCCACCAGAGACCTCTTGCCAATCAGTCAAGTGCCCCATGAAAACATTTAGGGAATCCAGACAGGCCTCTCTGAATGATTGGCCACCTCCTTGTATCATCCCATATGAGGCATGATCCTCTATGTCAGTGTAAAAGCATGAGCCAAAAGGTTGAAGTTAAATTTTTATATAAACTGCAAGCTCACAATTCAAAACTAAACTGAGCTAAATATATTCACAATTGTCAATAATGTCAGCAAATAAGTTTTACTGTCTCATGAGATGAATATAAGCTAATTGTGTATATGCTCATAGAGCGAGCCCATACCAGGCTACCGTAATGACGCTGTTAGGAGAGATCAACAAGTGATCAAATATCCATCTGTGACTTGCAGGCTCTGGTAAACATCAGAGTCAGAAAACAGGTGTGCACTTCTTTTCAGGCTGTCACCTTTGTGAAAAAGGTGCCTATAAATTGGAGAGGTTCTAACTCACTGAAGCACACGGTGTTTGAGGACACTGACAGGACTGACTGCCTAAAGGACTATATATTGTTTTCATTGTGCTGGATTATAACTTCATGGAAAACTATTCAGGTAATTATGTAAATCATTTATTTATAAAATTAACAATAAATACTATACACACAAACACACACGCATATATACACACACACATATATATATATATATATATATATATATATATATGTGTGTGTGTGTGTGTGTGTGTGTGTATATATGTTTTTGCATGATTGTTTGTTGTACCCTCAAGTATAGTGTATCAGTCAGTCATCATAATTATAAAATCCAGACTCTCCTTGGATCACAGGTTAATGATAATACTTGTCTTTTCAGTGACTGTGGTATCCTGACTGGCTAATTGCAAACAGAGTTTATGGCCTCATGTATTGACAGTACAGAGCGACTTCTAAAAAGTAGTGCACTTGAGAAGACCTGAAACTTTGGTCTACCCACACTTTCAGGTAGGCATAATGTTTAGCATGGCCATTTTAAATGTTGCTAATACATTCAATATGCTAACCTGATGTCTTTGGTGTGATATACACAAAGGTCTTGGGCAAACAGCATTAGGAGCAGATTTTTCCATTTGCGGCACAAGCAGAAATGGTTGGCATGAAACCCAAAGATGTGGTGCCCTCTGCGGCAGTCAAGTTTTTTGGAGCAGGCACAGCAGCCTGCATTGCTGACCTCGCCACCTTTCCATTAGATACAGCCAAAGTCAGGCTACAGGTCAGATGCACAATAATTTGGAAAGCATTACGCAGTGTGTTCCACATATATATATATATATATATATATATATAAATCTTATAAAACCTGTTATTTTGTGATTGACCAGATTCAGGGAGAGTCTCGGAAAGTTGAAGGTGCCAGTACAACAAAGTATCGTGGAGTGTTTGGGACCATCAGCACCATGGTACGCACAGAGGGGCCCATGAGTCTTTACAATGGACTGGTGGCAGGACTCCAGAGACAGATGAGCTTCGCCTCTGTCCGAATTGGCCTGTATGACTCCATGAAGCAATTCTACACTCGGGGCACTGAGAGTGAGTTTTATAACCTGAGAAATCTTGTGTTCAACAAAAGGAGGTTTCTCTCCTGCTGAGTCATTGTGACTGATGTTCACATGCTACACAGGTGCTGGGATTGTTACTCGGCTTATGGCGGGCAGTACCACAGGAGCCATGGCTGTGGCTTTTGCACAACCAACAGATGTGGTGAAAGTGCGTTTCCAAGCCCAGATACGACTGGCTGATGGTGGACGGAGATACAATAGCACCTTGAACGCCTACAAGACAATCGCCCGAGATGAGGGAGTACGTGGGCTTTGGAAAGGTGCTTGCCACTTTCCTCTAAATTAAAAAAAAAAGCCTCATATTTATTACTTTCCATTTATTACTTTCCATGAAAACTGCTTCCACTGGTTTTTGAGCCACCCTCTGTTTTCTTCCAGGCTGCATGCCCAACATCACTCGTAATGCCATTGTAAACTGTGCAGAGCTGGTCACCTATGACATGATCAAAGAACTCATCCTGAAGTATGACCTGATGACAGGTGAGAGGAAATTATTGTAACCTGGTGTTATAAATCTGAATTGTTTCACATACTGAAACAATTAAAACAGCAAAATGTTGTGAAACGATGTGACTTTGCTTCTGTTCCTCCTGCAGACAACCTGCCGTGCCACTTCACATCCGCCTTTGGTGCAGGCTTCTGCACAACAGTTGTGGCTTCTCCTGTGGATGTAGTCAAAACACGGTTCATGAACTCAGGGGGTGGCCAGTACAACAGTGCAATCAATTGTGCTCTCACCATGCTGAAAAATGAAGGACCCACTGCCTTCTATAAAGGGTATGAACCCCAGCAAGACAGCAAACCAAAGTACTGCAAACTACTAGAAATATCAAGTTTATATCAGTTTTTTACTTTTCTTTCAATTCTTTCTTTTAGGTTCATGCCTTCTTTCTTGCGACTGGGCTCCTGGAACATTGTGATGTTTGTGACATATGAACAAATTAAACGAGGTGTGACCAGGGCTCAACAGTGCTGGGAGTCACCACTTTGACCTCACGGTGTCTGTTTTCTTCAGACACGGCTGCACAGGCACAGCAGCCTGGCCTTCACCACGATGCAGTGTGACTTGTGGATGGAAAAGGAGAGCAGTAAGCCGAGGTGCGAAAGAGAGTCTGAAACTGTTTCAGGGACACATGGTCACATTATCAACATGCCCCAGAGGTGGATTTCATGCTTTACGAGAGTTCACGCTATAAGGAAGCTGTAGCTGTTCGACTTGAATGAAAACTGACTTATTGAATAAAATCCTTATTCAGGTGTGAACGACAGAAATTCCATTAGGTTATGTTTTATCTTTTATTCACTCAAACCATGATCAGCTGGCTGTTCATGTTAGATTTTCACGTTTACAAGAATGAATATAAATAATGTCATGATGTGATGTTATTCCTTAATTAGGGCAAGATTTCCAGCAATAGACAGGTTTGGTCTGGCAATACAGACCTAAGCAGTGGTCATTTCTGTGTTTACACTGTTTACACTAGTGTTTCTGGTGCATGTAGTCAGATTTATATATTAATCTATGTGTTACCTATTGTAAATAGTAGTAATATATATATATATATATATATATTACATATTATAGTAATAATATGTTGTACACTGATAAATGCTTAAATTAATAAAGTGCTATTTTTTTAATCTTTGTCTATTTCTGTGTTTTACAGAATATGGAGCATGTTGGGATTTACAGTATTTAGTATTCAAGTTTCATTGTGGCAGAATTTGTACTTTTTATAGTATTTGCTCAAATTTGACAATGAAACAAGATAATGACAAAGATCCTAGTTTGTCCCCATAGATCAAAGAATTGCTTTTCTTCTCTAACGATGTGCACTCAGATTTTTTCTCATCTTCTGATTTGAGAAGGGCTGTAGACAACAAAACCTGTCTTCGAAACATATTTTCTTCAAACAAATATAAATGATCTTTTTATTTCTGTGTGGTGTAATTTAGGTTCAGTATATACCTATGGCAATAACAGACTATTTTCCCCTTCTAAACACGCAACAGCTTCCTTTTGAAACACCACTCCAGAAAGAAAAATCAGCAGCTACTTTTAGATGGGCGTTCGCAAGGGAAAAGCACGGCTGACACAAATAACACTCATCTGAACATCCCAGCAGGCGGTGCCTTGAAAGCAAAGCTGTGAAATGATCTAACTGCTGTCTGACAGAAAGAAAGGCAGGCTTTCCTTTTGCACTGGGCCTCTGTATAAATACAATTTTTAAAGAGGCCTTTCACTGGGACTTGAATATTTCCAGATTGACTTGCTCCTCATGCTGCAGTATAGAAGACAAGGCATTTATATAGCTACATGTGCAAGGGAACATAACATTACTGTTAAGATAAAACATACAATACTGTGAATTTATTTACCAAAATACCTTTATGTTGCAAATGAAGAAACAAAAGCTGTATAGTCGTGGTGTTTCTGATGGTTGCTGATTAACAGCAATGAAGTGACTTAATCAGTGCAGGAACAACAGGCAATGGAAAACAACCTCTGAATAAAAAGCTGTGGTGAGATGTTAATGGGTCTGAACATGCGGATCTCATTTGGTGGGCGATGTACTGTGTGTTCTTGTCTTTTCAGCATGACTCAGCACTTACTCTGCAAGTCTATGCACTCTGGATTCAAATGCTAAGTACAGACCTTTAAACAGATACCTGACTCGACTAATTGTGTTTTAGCAAATGCAAAAGTTTATTTTCACAAATTAAGCCTGTCCAATAACACCCAGCCCAGGTATTGTGGGGTTGTTGTGTAATCATTGTTGGGCTGAGGCGGACATATAGAGGAGGTTTGATTATGACGATAAGAAGACTGACGGAGAACAAATCAACAAAGACAACCACAGGCCACCTGATCAGCAGGCTGCCTAGTTACAGCAGGGGTGGAGCCACACAGGAACATGACATGGCCTATGACATAACATTACCGCAGCATTTATAGAGGCGGCTCTCTAACACACTTCTACTTCCTGCTCATTCTCCTACTTCATTTGGCTTTTGTCCCTTTACCAGGCATTTTAACTTCAACAATTCAACGGTACAACCAAACTCTAATGTTATTTTTGTCTTGGGATATTTGTATTATTGTTATACTATGTTTTACTTTTGAACCTGTTGCTGTTTTTTGCAGGATTTGGAGTATGAATTTAAAGCTCATCACTTTTGAAAAATCGTCTATGGACAAACAAGGAAACCAATTTACAGCAGGGACTAAGTTCAGTCAAAGGGACACATTTAGAGAATCCTGATCTCTGATGTCGCTGTGCTAAACTGCTCCAACAAAGGTAAGCATTAATAACCAAAGTCTGACCTTTCAGTGTGACAATGTGGAACAAAATGACAGAAATGCTTTATTTATAAGTGAGGGCTGGTAACCTTTTCCTCTGTATAGAGTATACACTATACACAATATAATAGAACTACTTCTCATTTAGCAACACAGTGCATTTTTGCTTAATGGGAATCATTAGTTTAGTGAGGTAACACACATAAAACAAACAAATAAAAACAAGGAAGATTGTGATTCATTTTTTTGAATCATTCACTTTTCATTTGCATTGTTGCAATGATTATAAGAAATGCAATTATCTCTGGATGGAATATGTTTGGCGTCTATATTTTTTCAGATTTTGGAGGAGCCTTTTGTCCTGTCCACATTAATAAGCCACTACTTAATCCTTGTACTGATCAAAGTCATTTTGGAAAATGGTTGGCTTTGGACCTGCAGATGTGCCCCCATCAGCAGCTGTGAGGTTTGTGGGAGCAGGAAGTGCAGCATGCATCGCTGACCTGCTCACATTTCCCTTGGACACAGCCAAAGTGCGATTGCAGGTAAAAAAAAAAAAAAAAAAGCTTTATGTGAATATTAAAGGTAATTTCCTTTTAGCATATTGGATTTTGGCATTGCATGTACACTTATGTAAAATAGTGATATGATGAAGACTGAACAAATAGTGTATGCGCATTTATTCATTTCTAAGTGTCTAAAACCCTGAAACAGCTACATACTCTAAACTGAAATCACTCATCCTTTCTTCTTCTATTACCTTTTATTGTCCACAGATCCAAGGGGAGGCCAGAGCCTCAGCAGCTGCAGGGAAAGAGTCTGCAGTGAGGTATCGAGGAGTATTTGGCACCATCACCACCATGGTGCGTACAGAGGGGCCCAGAAGTCTTTACAGTGGACTGGTGGCAGGACTCCAGAGGCAGATGAGCTTCGCCTCTGTGCGCATTGGTCTCTATGACTCTGTAAAACAGTTCTACACTAAAGGCTCTGATCGTAGGTATTTAGAAATATATTCTAATTGGTAATCTGAGGGAGTTCTGCACCAATCAGGCCTGACATCTCCTTCTTCACAGGTTCAGATGTTGGCTTTGGCACTCGTCTGCTTGCAGGATGTACCACTGGTGCCATGGCAGTGGCCTTTGCTCAGCCCACAGATGTGGTTAAAGTCCGCTTTCAGGCACAGGCTAGATCTTCTGCACATGCCAGACGTTACAGTAGCACCATTGATGCTTACAAGACCATTGCCAAGGAGGAAGGCATTCGTGGTCTCTGGAAAGGTAGCTTGAGCTTAAGAAGGTTATGTGGTGCCTAAAGGTTAATCTTTAAATTCATATCATCAGTATTTTTATGTGCTCATATTACTCTGTCATGCAGGTACTGCTCCAAACATTGCACGTAATGCAATTGTTAACTGCACAGAACTGGTGACATATGACTTCATCAAGGATACACTTCTCAAGTCCACTCCACTGACAGGTAAAACAGTGACTGCAGGCTAACACAGTCCAGATGCGTGACATAATACCCAGGTGTCTTTCTTCCTGTAGTAACAACTTTGATCCTTTACTTCACAGACAATCTGCCCTGCCACTTCTTATCAGCCTTTGGTGCAGGGTTATGCACAACAGTGATTGCATCTCCAGTTGATGTGGTCAAGACAAGATATATGAACTCTGCTCTTGGCCACTACAGCAGTGTCCTCAATTGTGCTGCTGCCATGGTGACCAAAGAGGGGCCACTTGCTTTTTATAAGGGGTAAGCATTAACTGCACTGACAGCATTGAAATGATTAATGAGGATTTAAATTACACATTTACAGAGGACGGTTAGGAGACTAACAGCTTGTACACAAAATGACAACTATTAATATGTATGGACTATAATTGATTTATGTACTTATAATTGTTTTTCTGTTTTCTTTCTCTTGAGGTTCATGCCATCTTTTTTACGCCTGGGCTCCTGGAATGTGGTGATGTTTGTGACATACGAACAGCTGAAACGAGCCCTGAACAGTACAAATATATTGTAATCATTACTGTGTGGCAGAAGGCCGATGCAGCAGGGTGGTGTTGGTGACACATTTCATTAGCTTTTGTTGTTTTTGTTGCATATTTTCAATCATAAGTATCAAAGTGTTTTTACAGTAATAGTGACAGAAATGTAAATACAGTACAAAAATCATGAGAAGTGGGAGAGCAACACATATTTAAAATGTGATCAATACTCAAGCTAGAGCCTGTTTGATCAGATGCTTCCTCTCAGCGGAAAGCTTCTCTGGAAACTGGATGCCAAAAATAATGATGAGGTTTCCTCTCTGAGAAGGATCCTGGGACAGTGGCATTCCTTCTCCAGTCACAGTCTTTGTGTATGTAGGGCTGATGTGTTATGACAAACAAATCAAATTCAGGAAAATATTAATTGATACAGATATTGCACAAACACAAAACATACTGCTCTGAAAATGTTCTAGTTTAATAGGAACAATACATGTAACCTGTTTAAATGTGCTGCGTGCTTCTGATGATGTCTACCTGTCCTGATCTTATTATTTATTCATTCAGCTTTTGTGTATCTGAAATAAATACCAAAAGTAACAGCATTACAACAGTTTGGTCCTGATATAGGAAAGTACTTACTGCACAATGTCATTGATGGGAATACTGAGCAGCCTGCCATCTAATGTCTCCACATCCACAGAAAAACCAGTCAAGGCCTGTGGGAGAGGTGTTTTTCTTCAGTGTTTATTCTATGCAAACCAAATATTTAAATATGACTGTCACTGAAAGCCTCTTTAATTATGACTCGCCATCTCCAGAGAGATCTGGACCTTGTAGATCAGGTCGTTGTGTTGTCTTAAAAACAGAGGATGACTCTTCTGTCGCACTATGAACACAACATCTGCAGGGATACTGTTTGGCCCCTAAAGGTAAAATACAGCAAATTAATAACATTGCAGTCAGGCTCTTTCCCAAAAACATGGCTTAGAAGTAGGATTTTACTGTACTTAGTTTCTTAAAAAAATATGTTGTAGCTCTGTGTACATACTTTGTCTTGACTAAAATATATCAAGTAAGCGATAAACAGGGACAAGAACAGTTACTAAGTCAGTCATTATCATGTAATTTTTTATTAATATAAGCATACGTGAGCAACTTAGAAAAAGATGTGTTAGGGCCACCTGCTGGTGGCAATGAATCAGATCCAGTAGGAGGTATGACCCTTCATAGTAAAATAAATAAATCCACTTTTCCAAAAATAAGCTTAATTTACCCAGTCATATTAAACCCATAATTTCTATTGTCTTATCTAATTCAAAACTGTCCAGTCCCACATTCTGTGATCAATAGATTACGCATGTTTCCAGTCTTGTTTTATCAGTATCACTTGAAACCTTTACTAATCAAATATAGTTACAAGTACCAAAATAAATCAAGTGTTAAGCAAATAAATGATTTATTTGATGCTAATCTTGTGCTTATCATCATGCAACAATAATTTAGCTTTAGGAATATGTTTTGCGTTTCTCATCTACAGTGGGTACGGAAAGTATTCAGACCTCTTTAAATTTTTCACTCTTTGTGTCATTGCAGCCCTTTCTTTTTTAATAAATTTGCAAAAATTTCTACATTTCTGTTTTTTTCTGTCAAGATGGGGTGCTGAGTGTATATTAATGAGAAATAAAATGAACTTTTTGGATTTTGGCAAATGGCTGCAATGACACAAAGAGTGAAAAATTTAAAGGGGTTTGAATACTTTCCGTACCCACTGTATCACTGTACATGCAGTCTCCTCTAAACATTAGACCATCCACATAGCTTATTTTGTACAAAGACAAATGGGTTTAATAGGACAAAAATAAAACATTAACTGATGTGTTCAGTCTCATATTACATTGTTACCACTGAAGCAAGACAGAGTGAGTTATTCAGAAAATGTTTCATAGGTCTTTTACCTGATCTCCCTCTTTGGGAAAAATTATTCTTGTGCCTTCTTTCCATCCAGGCATTACATCTATAGTCAGTATTTTGTCTCTGATACTGGATGTGTATCCATCCTCATTCATAACCTGTTAGATATATAATACAAAAATGAATCAATGTACATCATTAGATAGACCTAAATATTTTTTGTGAAGACCTTTGAGACATGACTATCAACAAGGAGTTCTTGGTGTAATAAATGAATGTACAGATGGTTAGACCACTGAAAAACTGACAGTAGCATTTACCCTGCAAGATATCTTAATCTTTTTAGTGCCTCCATGAAAGAGATCATCCAGGGCCAAATATAGATCTCTCTCTATTGGGGAATCTTGTGTCTTCAACACTCCTGGCTGCAGCCCACCAAACTGAAGCGGTACATCACTTGTGTAGAAATCTAACCAAAAACAATTCATGATTAATCTAATTGGTTAGCAAATACAAAAAAGCGCATTCATCCTATTTCTGCTTTTCTCACCTGCAAATGGGTTGTCACCCCCGAAAAACTCTCTGAATGTTTTGTCTGGATTCCCATGATACACATATTTAGATGACCAGGCCCCACTGCTACCAAACTCAGCTGGGATGCCACATTTTAGACCCTCCTCACCAAACTTGTCATAGGTCGCCTTTTTTCGGGCTGTCAGAAAGAAAATATATAAACCCCCAAAGTGTCAAAATACTGGTACTGTGCTAAGAAATAGAGCTTTTTCTACTTACGGTCGCTCAAAACATCGTAGGCTTCACTGAGCTGACTGAACTTCTCGGGGCTTCCAGGCTCTCTGTTTTTGCTCGGGTGAAACTTCAGTGCAAGACGTCTATACCTGGCAATATAAAAGAGAAAGTTTGAATTAGCATAAAATGTCTGATATAAAATAACAGATGTTAACGTAACGCTAACTAGTGTAGTTTCACGCAACTTACGCCTTTTTGATATCTACGACTGTGGCATTTCTGTTTATTTCCAGTGTCTCGTAATAATCAAAACCCATTATAGAATAATTTTTTTAGAACTAATTTTTTAAAAAATCAAATAAACCTTAGTGTGTTAAGTTTAACTAACTAGCTAATGTTAGCTAGCTGATTGCTAAAAACACAGAATAGCAGTTGTTTTGCTTGGTTTCCAAGGTAACGGCTGCTAAGGAAACTCTCGCGAGACTCGCAAACAATCGCGACACTAATCTACACTACTCAGTGGCCAAACATTAAAAGATATCTGCCTCCTGAAGTTATAACAGTAACTAGTGTTCACGGGATGGCGCTGTATTACTGAGCTTTCAAACGTTTGTCTCCAAAACAACAGTTACCATTCGTCATGGCCTGATCTGAGCTTCCAAAAAGAGCTATTTATTTAGGAATACACATTATAGAAACACGCAGAATATAATTACAACCTACTATTTGACACTGGGCCCCTCCAGAAAACAGGATTAGTTAATGCTGCAGGACCCAACATAGTGGACCTTAATGTTGTTGTTGTTCCTAAAAAATTGGCATTAAGTCAAACAGGTCCAATTTTGCAAACCAACCCTAGCTGCAAGTTTATACACGACTGTGACTACCCTGTTCTCCATTCCTGTGAATAGTTGAGCCACACCAGACATTCAGACACGAGTAATAGCTGGATCCCACCTAGGTGTGCCATTTCCAGGGCCCAGGGGTTGTGAACGTATAGAACACTTATTACTACCAGTAGTGTAGGCTGTGTGTTTCCTGCAGTGAGAAATCGAAATATCTGCTGTAAAATAAGCCTGTTAGCTCATCCACATCATATTGCACCTGCAGGACAGATAACAAGGCCCATTACTGTCACCCATTCAGTCCACATGACTGCTTCATGACTACAGGAGCACTTCTCACACCTGGTTCTTGGTGTTTTCCTTTGGTTTACACTATGCTGCCACAGAAAGACCAACATATCTGCACTATTCACTAATATTTCATCTTTAATTTATAATTCAGAAATTTGTAATATCATAAATAAAAAAAACTAAATCTTACCAGTATTAATAAGACACTAATGATTTCTTGCTGTGGGGACAAGTGTATTTTTATTCTTTCATTTAAAACCATTCCAGACATAAACATCAGCATTACTATGCCATACAAATTTGACTGTCCTCCAAATGTTCACACAAAGATTGCATGGGATTATCGGCATGATCAACTTGTCATATAGAGGCACCAGCAGACACTTTCTACTGATTCTGTCAAATGTGGTCCAGATGGATGCATATTTTATTAGCGAGTCAGGACTCATACCAGAAGTGAGAATATTAACAGCCATAAAAAAGAAACATAAATCCAATAGAAATAAATATTACAAGTCATTGTGGATTAAATACACATGTAGAATAATCACTAACGATCAATGCCAAAAAATAAAAACAAGCAGTCTTTAAAGTGTTCATAAAACATTATACCAAACTTAACTAGATAAACCCAAAGCCAAGGAAGCCCTCTACAATTAAACTCCAAAAGGCATTTATCTCCATAGCTAATATTTATGGTGGGTTTGTGATTATGACTCTTAATAGAGAAAATTTTCCTCAACCACTATCATCAAACAGAGGTTTATTCTATAGTAACTGGAATCTTTAGAAAAAAAAAAAAAAAAAAGATGCTCTATCTAAATAAAAAGGTCATAAAAAATGGAGGTCAGGGAGAAAATAATTCAATAGACAAGTGCGTGAAGAGAGGAAGGACGGTAATGTGAACGTAGTGATCATGTTGCTCTTAGAGTGGTCATGTTTTTGTGCTGGTGTGTGACGTTTAAGTGCACTGACCTGCCAAATTATGCTGGTAAATGTTCAGAGAACCGTGACTCTGCGAGCACAACCTCTGTTTAGATGTCCAGACACAGGTGCATCATGGGTGCAGACTAAACATGTGATCAATGAGATCTCCCAAATATGTTATTGATTTACTTCAACACAGCTCTGCAACCATTTCCACATATTATTCTAGAGAGTTTAAGAAGACAAGTTTGCTGATAATTCACAAGGACACATCCTTGCCATTCAATTGCACAAATTATGTAAACTGACAAATGCACACAGCATTCACATTGTGCTTATTAAACTTAAAGCAATATTAACTTTTTAAAGAATATTCTCACTCTTAAATGCATACCTTGATTGGGAGTCTTTTCTTTAGGTTTGGTTCAGAAAGTCATTTTTAGACAGAAACTACAGCAAAGTTAGTCATTACTGTTCTGCGACCATCTTTGTCTGAACTGACAAACAACTTAAACAAGCCTGAGCTGCAGCTGTGAACACCGTTACATGTGTTACGGAGCAAACATTCAACTTAAATGACTTTCAGAGCACCTGATGGGAGAGCAGGTTTCCACAATGGTAAGAATAACGTGTAGTGTTCTCTCTCAGTCTGGGGACAGAGGCGTGTGTAGTGAAGGGTACAGAAAAAAAACCGAAAAAAATCCAGAGAAGAGAAATATTTAGTTGTGACATGGGTCAGCATTAGCATGAACAGCCTCCTTCACTGAGAGGTTGCTCTGGTGGCTTCTCCAACTTAATGTCAATCACTGAAGGGGTTTAGGTGTTAAGGAACATCACAGAAGATGAAGAATGCAAGACTTATGACAAACAATACACAAATCTTTCCCAGACCTAGGTCAACAGAAACGTAATATTAGTTTTGTGTAGATATTTTTTCACATTTGTTTTTTAATGTGGGACATGACAGGGTTCAAAACTAAAGAATAATTTGATTCCAAATTTAGACTGGTTTTACAATATGAAACAAACAGCTACTGGATTAGCTCATAATTATGACAAATCCACCACTGAATAAAAACATGTAAGAACAGTGGAATCGTGTTTTATGGTTCTTTTATGTGGATTTGAAACCATCAGGGATTTATTTGTAAAAGTAACAATTCATAAACTATTAATGTATCACATAAAACCTTTAATTTCCTTTTGGATACCCATTATTTACAAGTTGTTAGGCTATATTAATATATTCTTATTGGGACTAATTGCTAAACAACTATATAATTTTGTAAATGCTACCATTTAATTGTGCTAAGTAAAAAATAAAATTGGCCAAATTGTTATTTCTAATCTGAAATAAACTATTTCAGGATTATACTCAGTTAAATAGTGGGTTGAACAGCAATATCTTTCCTCATAGGTAACTCTAAAACAATAACACAAAACAAACAATAGTGAGCTGTCACATTGCAGCACCAGTTTTTACTCCTGGTAGGGAGAAGCCATATGACATGACATGTCTCCTTGCTTTCTTCTGTCATGTCCAACATAGACTGTGACATGCACACAAAAGGATACTGTCCTCTCTGCTTTTGTCCTGTGTAGTATCCATGCCAGGCAGTGCGGCTGCCACACGACGGAAAAGCTGGAGGGAAAGAGAACCAGACATATTCTGTCAAACAAGGAAATACACGCAGAGCATGGCAAACACACAAGATTATATCAAGATAGCGTGCTGTGTATATTCCTGTTACATGATTTGCAAAAGGTCCACCTGAAGCTCACACAGAAGAAGATGCCCGACAGAGCCATTCTAAACTTGATTTGATTTTAGTAGCAAGAGCTTAAGCTACAGCGAACCCAGAAGAGGCTTGAAAAGCTGATAAAACTGTAACTTATTGAGACCTTCCATTGGTAGAGCTCGGAGGCCTTTAAGTGATTGCTGGATTCACATGAATTTATAAGAATAATGAATGTATGATGGTGCTCATCATGCCTACTGACCACTGACCAAATACAGCTACAGAAAAAGACTTGATTAGGTGTAGATTTCACAGCAACAAAAAGTTTAGTGTGCAAATCAGGATTGATTTTCAAACTCTGACCCACCTCGTGGGCTGCACAATCAAATCAAAGGCTGGCCAATAGAAATCATTACTTCTAGCAGGTGGGAAGGAGCTTAAAAAATAAATCCAAACACCTTGCTGATGTTTTAAGAACACCTTTATGCTCACATGCGTGTGTGAAATGGAAGCCAATCAGAAGAGAGCAAAGCATTATGAACACACACACAAAAAGGTGCACACGCTCTACCTGTTTGACATTGTAGCCTGTCTTTGCACTTGTTTCAATAAACAGAACATTCATCTCTTTCGCTCTCTGCTCTCCCTCCTCTGTGGTTATCTGTCTGTGATGAGCCACGAATCACCACGCATGACACACAAACACCCAGAGGAACAAGCACATACCGCCACAGACATCGAGACAAGAGGACAAGGGGGGGAAAAATACAGACTGTGATTATGTTGAAGAAGTCGTGCTCCTTCCTGCTGCTACTGCCACCAATGCTCTAAACCAAAAGTCATCCTGCATACCTTCAGGCTAAACTCCATAGTGAGAGAAGGTGTTCAATTTAGACTAAAAAGGAATGATGATTCTTAAGAACAGCTGGTAAACTTACAAAATACCTATTTTAGAAGGTCGCTTTTCCAGCATATTAAAAAAAAATACAATAGAGCTGGGAGGCCGAAAACCTAAGGCTAAATAAAGTGTGACGTAATTGGCAAGACTCGAGGGACACCGACAGAGTCGCTCAGTGTAGTTGCGACAGGAAGACAGAGACCTGGCTTTCATGCCTAACCAGCCATGAAGGGCTGTTGTCTGACTGTCTCTTTGCTGCATAACCAGGTTAAAGATCTGGTTGTTGTAGGCTGCTTGGTGCAGGGACTGCTATCACTCATGTCAATTTACAAAACAGACCTCAGAGTCTTGCTTACTACTGTATATCAGATAAGGGAGGGTCCATTTGTGAAAAAAAAAAGTCCTTACATGATATGAAGTTTGTTGAGAAGGCTATTTGTATCAAACAAAAATCTGTGTGATCATGTCCACAATGCAGTAAGATTTTTTTTTTTTTTATTTAATATTAGCAACCAACTCCCTAAACCTCTGACCTTTGATGCTGGCAGGCAACCTTTGGAGGCAGAGACAAGGCAGCAGCATCTGCAGCAGGACTACAGAGCACGACTCACACACACTCTTACCTGCTTTACGTTGTAGCCCGCTTTTGCACTAGTCTCAATAAACATAACATTTAGTTCTTTGGCTTTCCGCTCACCCTCTTCAATAGATACTTGCCTGTGGTAGATAAGTGGGTTAAAAGATGCACAGCAATGGAAAAGGCAAATTCATTAAACAGGTAGATAAGCTGGTTAACACATAAGACAACAATTATTAATATACCTATGACAGCTGCCTCAGCTAAAGACTAAATCATTATCTTTTAACAATATGAGGTAAAAAAAAAAAAAAAAAGAAAAAAAAGAAAGGCAAAAAAAAAAAATCTTTATCAGCTTTGGTATCAACAAAGAGCAGAGATAACACTGTTGCCCATGACGGATTGAGGAACTCAGTATTGACGGGGCAGCAGGAACAATCAATGCCTTCATTAGTATGCCCTTAATGAACAGAGCCCGTTTACCCAGAGGGAGGAGATGGGAGGAACAGATTACCTTTTGTCTGCAAGGTCTGTCTTGTTCCCCACCAACATGATGATGACATCACTTCCTCTCTCCGTTCTCACATCATCAATCCATTTTGTGGTTTGCTGGAAGGAGTTGACATCTGAACGCACGACGAACAAGAAACAAGAAATAGAACATCAGTATTTGTGAGATAAAAAGCCTAAACTATAAAAAATGGGAAAGTTTGTGAAAGGAAGACATAGTACATATAACATAAGACATGTAGTAATATTTTTGAAACACCTGAATGCACTGGTATTGCACCTACTTGTGATGT
Organism: Mastacembelus armatus; assembly: GCF_900324485.2. NCBI lineage: Eukaryota > Metazoa > Chordata > Actinopteri > Synbranchiformes > Mastacembelidae > Mastacembelus > Mastacembelus armatus. Next base: position 9,701,032 of record NC_046646.1, read on the forward strand.
CGTACACTACGACAGCAGCCGCAGAGTCTCTGATGTAACTCGGGATGAGGCTACGAAATCGCTCTTGCCCTGCTGTATCCCACAACTGCAACCTAATCTGTGGGGCAGGAAAGGGAAGGGGATGGGACGGTAAATAAAAGAAGAGAAAAAGAAAACAGAAAAGATGACAATAAAACAAGAAAAAAATGAGGTCAGAAATGAGGTTATGTTATGGTGATAAAAAGGGGACAAAAAAAAAAAACTAAAGTCAGACAAATGGGAAAAGAGAGACAGCATGGTGCATGCAGGTAGTGAATGACAACAAGAGAGAGCAAGGTGTCTGCACCTGGGAGGGGGAAAGAAATAAATCACCCTTCACTTGTCATCAAACCTCCTCTCTTGATCAAGTAAGGTGTTTATTTGAAAACAGGAATGAAGAGAAGAGATGGAGGGCCAGGAAGGAGAGGAATTAAACTTGCATAGACACAGGAAACTTGTGAGAAACGGAGGAACAGCCCACAGAGTCCAACTCATGCTATGAGGGCAGTACATGTGTTTTGCATGTTAGTTAGAAATCACAAACTGCTAAAACAATAACAAAAAAAATATCGCAATATCATAAATCAGTAGCAATGGGCCCTTGATATTTCTTGCACCAAAACCCTACAGTCACCAAATGAATCACCCTCATCTGGACAAAGACAACACTAGTAGTGAGGAGAACTGACTTACTGTTCTGTCTTCAAGATACATGGTCTTTGACAGGAAATCTATTCCTATTGTGGCCTGAAAACAGATAGGAAACAGTTTAATCACACTATAATTTTTAATCTTTTAACATTCACTTTAGAATAATATAAACATTATCAATGCTGATTAAATTAGACATTTGTCTCACTTGGTAAGTGTTGTCAAAGCTGTCATACATGAACCTGGTGATCAGCGAAGTCTTTCCCACTAAAAAAAAAAAACAAACAAAAAAAAAATTTAGAAATTACTGCTAATGAAGTGCCACGATCACACTTTCATCTCTTTGTAGGTTAATCAGTCCTTAATCAAAATAATCATAATAAAGTAATGGTTATCAATTATTAATTATTTTAACTCAATTGTGTCATTTAACAAAATTGATTAGGAATCGATTATTTCAGCAAATTAAAAACAAAAGAAGGTAAATAAAAAACCTCAAAGCATAACTGGATAATTGTGGGGCGTGAGAGTGGCAGCTTATTATCAATTTGTTGTGTACTTGTATTTAAATCAATGCATAGACCTTTATAATGGACTGGAGCTGGCAGCAGCATGTCATGCAACTCTCGTTCCCCTCTTGTTAATTCTCGGCCATTACACACATGCACACGCGCACACACACATCACAAGTATATGAGGCAAAGTTAGAAAGTTAAGGAATGATGATGATGATAATGTGGTTGGGAACCAGGCTCTCCACTTATTTTACTTATAAACAGTCCTTCTCTGCACATTCGCTAAATACGATCATTGTAAAACTATCTGTAAAATCTCAGTTTTGTTGATATTGACAAGCAAGAACATCTCTACAGAGAGAGACACCTCTAAGGTTACTTTGAGCAGCATAGCAGTCCCCAGACTGACTGTTTTGCTGAGCTTGAGTTACAACACATTATCAGTTACACTGTGCAAAGTAGTGGTTACATGCCCAAAGCCAAGACTGCTGTTTACATATGGCTACAAAGAACCACAGCTGATCACAGACTGACAGGCACAAAGTCTGCCCATCTTATCTTAATGGGAGTGGAGTGTCACGTGGCCACAGACAATACCAGTATATATTTTAAAAAAAAAAGAGAGAGAACTGGGAAAAATCAGTAAGGTGGAGGATATTGACTTTTTTTAAAAATGCAGATTGGATATTCTCGAAAGATACACATTAAACGCAGTTTCTTTAGTGTTTACACCATTCTCTGTCAAGGAAGTACTGTACTGGATTATATAATGAACTTCACCACACATTTTCCTTTGAAAACAGATCCACGATTATTGAGTTTGGATCTGTATTTAAGCTCCATGCCACCCTCTTTCTCCTCAAGGGTAACTACACCCTGTGTTCAGTTGGGCTGGAAAGAATGAAAATGAATAGGGAGAGTGTAGGAATGTAGACGAGCAGGTCCAGACATTGGGATGCATCATCTAAGCGCAGCAGTGCCCCCAGGGTAGTCAAACTAATCTGACTGTGTAATCACTGCAACGTTAATATTTTGATTTGGACTTTAAACGAGACTGATATTACTTATCTGGAGAAAGCAGCAAATACAACCTGTCATCTACAGTCAACTATAGCTGCTACTAAAACGTTGGCCTTTACTTGGGAAATAATGCCAAGACAAAATACAATAAATAACATTATTATGAACGTGCTTTCAATCTACTTGGCGTCAGGTTATACTTGTCTGTTTCACCAATCTACAAAGGATAACATTAGCTGTGTTCATGGTTTGTTATCACAGCTCGCATCGCAGGTTAGCTAACAAGTCGACTTCCACGGACATGACTGAACCAGAAGAAACTGAGCTGCACTTTCCTGAAGCCAGCGTGGAAGTTGCACCAAGTCACGGTGTAGCAATGCCAAGTTTAACGCTATCGAGCTAACGCTAGCTAGCTAGCCAACTGCTTAACCTGAATCACCAAACCACCAAAACCCCATGTTAAGCTACATGTCCTGCAGATCACAATACAGTTTCTACCGCCGATAAACGTAATGTTCGTGTCAGACTCACCACTCTGTTCCCCAAGAAAGACCAGTTTAAATTTTCTTAAAGGGTTTCCGAAGTCTCCGGCCGAAGACATGGCTGTATGAAACAAACCCCGACGGTAACGGTACTTTTCGGGAGCTCTCCAGCTAGCCAGCTAATGCTAGCTAACGACAAAGGGCCGGGATTCCTGACTTTTTACCGTTTACCAGCCCTCTTCAAGGGCCACCTAACGAGGTCTTAGCTCCACAGTCACCCCTGTGAAGTTGAGTCACTTCGGGTAACTAACTGCTACTGCACCCAAGTTACCACGGCGGTGGGCCAACGGGAGGTTTCGTGTCTTATGACGATTCCTATCGAGGGAAGAACCACATTTTGTTGATAACTTCTGCACTTTTCAACAAACGACAGAAAAATAGTCGTCACTTGTATTTATTGCACATGTTTTTATAAATTGGTAACTTTATCCAAGTTACTTTTTCAGGCAAATAGAGCAGGCAGCTACGCGTAGGGCCCGAGATGCGTGACGTATTTGTAGTAATCATCCAATGGCATGCTCGATATTTGTAATCGTCTTACTCTGAAGAGACTCATAACAGCTAGAGGAGGAAAGACACGAGTTTATATTATCACTACTTCGTACAATAATGATAATAATAATAATAATAATAGACTACAGTCAGGTTTAAACAGTGTAAGGAACTACATTTACTTATTGGCTCCTTTTAATTATTACAATGTATAACAAATGAAAAAGTAATGACATTTTGTCTAAAACAAAGCATCATATCTTAATTACAGGAGTTCTCATATACACCACTGCCTGAACACACAACAGAAGGATCAAACCATTTGGTATCACCCACTGTCCTTTGGTTGCCAGTGTAATGATATTCTGAGAGGAAGATGCTTGCTAAATCTCATTTCCACTAATTGCATCCACGTTTGCCTCACTTGCATCTTTTCCTTTAGTCTTAGTCCTGCCCACATAACATGCAAGGAAAAGATGCAAAGAATAGAAACAAGGACAGAAGAGCTGCAAAACAAGACATGAGACGTCCTTTCCTCTGATCCTTAATGTGCAGCGTTCTGTCTCCAAACACCTCCCTAGAGAGGTGTTCCGGGCATGTCCCACTGGGAGGAGGCCCTGGGGAAGACCCATGACATGCTGGAGGGATCACATCTCGGCTGGCCAGGGAACACCTTGGTGTCCCCCCGAGTAGAGAGAGGTCATTGCTTAGACTGCTGCCCCACGACCCGACCTCGGATAATTATGTTGTAGTTATTTTTCTGAAAGTGTAATAATATTGATATGACTTATGAAGGCCTACTTCAGTGAGTGAGCCTTTTATGTTGCAATTTCAGCTCCCTCCCTTTCTTATACAATGTCTTTAAAAAAAGCATATTCAGCTTTGACATTTAAAGCACTTCCCTTTTAAAGAACTTTTCAATCCCTGTTTCACAGAAATACTTGTATCCCTTTCATATAGGTTGCTTTCTGTTTTCTCATTTTTGTGTCTGGACAGGTACTGACTACAGTGCGTGAAGCAGGTGAAGTGGAATCGTTCTTCACTTCACTGAAGCTGGTATGGTGCTCACTGGGATATGTAGAAGTGACTGGTGTGTGACCTTAGAGCCCTTATCAGCTTGATGTTCCTTACCATCTTCTGTTTTTACCTCTAGCAGTAAAAACACTTGGCCTAAAATGGCAACATGGAGAGTCACATAACAACATACTATACATTAAACGTATATAGTCATACAATTAAATGTCATTTATGTAATATAGACACACCTTAATCACAGTTACATTGACATTACTTCTAAAGTATTTATTTGATTATATTTAATCAAATATATTATATGGGGGTAATGTTTCCTGTTGAGGTTTCCTAAGTCCAAGATGCTTAGAATGAAAATGCTGTTTTCACAAGCTCTGGGTATAGTGTAAGGTATACATCTAGTCTGATAGTTACTGGAAACAGAAGTCATTTGTGATGTTTGTTGGGAAACATGGGTACATGAGTAGTCAAGTGGCTTGTTTTTATGATGTTATAGTCATCATTTTGATGATTTAATAGGTAGTAGTTCCTGTCTGTGGTGTACCCATTGCTATACAACACTTAATTATTGAAAATGGAGAGACTGCGACACTTGGGTCTTAAATATTTTTAAAATATCTTTACTACCTTTCATCATCTTCTTTATGTCATGGCCCTCTTTGGAGACAAAAGTTTGAAAATTGTGATTTCAATGGCATTTTTTGCCTTGAAGGCAGCCATCATGGGCCACACTTCTTTATACACAAAGTTAATACTGGTGCATGTCAGGCATACTGATATATCGCCCTCTACTGGTAGAGGAAAAAATAAGAGGATAAAGAGGAGTTTCCAAGTATAAATGAATGACACCATTAGACAAGGGTTGAATAAGACATTTGTCACAAACTATGAGAACTGTGGAAAAATGCTGACCCCACACTGCACCTGACTGTTTTAGTAATCAGATTCACAGTTCATTCACTGTGATACATGTATCATGTTGATCTGTCTGTCTGTATACCTGTTTATCAATCTATTTAACTTTGATCCCATTAGAAGCTTATAATTAACACAGATTGTGCATATTTGCCTGATCCATGTCTATGCAGTAATGCTGTTAATGTGATGTAATTCTTATACAACAGCTATAACACTTGTATAATATTATACATTGTATAATATTAGACATAAGTGTTTAACATTTTTTTTGCCAACCTCTCCCTTTACAGTGTTACAGTAAGCCACTCTGCAGGTGTTAAAAGAACGGCCCTACTTTTTTAGGGCACTCTATTTTCAGACTGCTATAAGCACTTGTACGATTTTATATTCGCTATATTTATGTCAGGTTTTTCTGGCCTCTTTTCAACATTAAGCCAACTGGCATGAATTATCTTTGTGAACAAAATTAAATCACAGTTATGGGTGGCATTATGTGGGTGTGAAAGTGGAAGTCTAACTTGCTAGGTCTATTATGCAGACATGTTCTAAAATTGGTATCATATTTTACTGTTTACAGGATCCACTGTAGCTCTTATTTGGTTGGTTATCACCTCCAGCTCATTGGACAGCTGCTGTCCAGAAGGTTATTCTATAACTAGATACCAACAAATGGAAAATGTTTTTAAATTAAAACAGATGGATATTTTGTTATCGTCATCGCTTGATGTACTGTTTCATAAGGTACAAAATGTAAATAGAAAATATTAGTGCATCAGAAATAATTGCCTTTTTCTTAATATACTGTTCTGGACAAATAGGTTCAAGTCATTTGATTCTCACTTGGTTTCACCTTATAAACCTGCCTCAGTGTATAGTTGGAGCTGGAGAGGATTAATGAGCCATAAAATACTTGCAAGTTTTTGACACAAGAGAACAGTGGATTGTGTAGAAATGGCTTTTCTAATAAAATGAAAATCATAGGACTCTAAGGCACTGACAAAGCTGCGGTTTTCTTTTTCTCTCCACATTCATTTAAAATACCTCCATCATAATCATACTCACATTCATTAATATTTCCCCCTGATTTACATATTGCATGAAGTGTCCTTGTTGTGAGGATAATTTCACTTTTACATAACAATTGTGAACATTACATGGGCTTAAATATTGATTATTCTTGTAGACACGTACATTACATAGGGATTTATATTGGTAGTGTTTACACAGGCACTATTCATGAGCTCAAGTTGAAAAGAAGTGTTTATAATGCAGCATGACAGTTAATGTATTAGGAGTTTGTTTTCCCCACTGGTATGTGGTGTAAAAAAACAAAATTGGCTTTGCATAAGGACCAACACGCTTGCAACAATACAAATTAGATTTGTGTCATCAATAATGGAAAGTGTTTATGGTACTTGAATATGACTGTGGGAGTACAGTATGTGTGTTTATGCATGCTTGAGATGGCTGTTCTAGGTCACTGAAGACACACCTGCGCCTCTCTCTTACTCATGTGACATCCAACTCTGAATTCTCTTCCCGGAGTGTTGACCGGCTGATGCCAGTGCTTCAGCTGCTCTGTTCACAACCCAAGCCTTGCTAAACTAGAGCCATAACAGCTCACTGCCCGCCTTCCCTCTCTGCTGTCCTCAACAACACTCCTACGCCATATGCCCTTGGTGAGGCAAAGACCCCAAGTCTGTCCGCCAGAGATGCTGAACTAACAAAATTCTCTTTTGTGCATCATCTCCCCTAATCTTTTTCTTTCACACACACTCACACACAGACAGAAGGATTTTTACATACGTGCAACGGAAGGATTTTATATATGTGCATGCATGCACATATATGATGGGATTGATCATGAATGCACCATGGAGTTTGTTGTGTGAGGTCTGTGCATGTGAATTTGCTCAGCTCACTGCTCTTTGCTGGTGTTGTTTGAGGAATGCTGCATAGGATTTGAGAATATGGACTTAGTATGAAAATGTCCTTATTCTAGAACAAATACTAGAAAACCTAGTCAACTAGAAGAGCGTGCCATCGAAAATCAAAGAAGCATAAGTAATAGGAAGCACACTGCAAATGAATTGAACTTGTCACCTCAAGCCATGACTTCATTTTGGTTTGCTGGTCTTATGTCATGCCGCTGCATCATTTACATCTGCAACACCTGACTCATTCTTATAGATGGGAAACCCTTGCTATGAGTCACCTCTTGAAGAAAAACATGCTTTTTAAAAATGTATGTTCTCTTGGAGAAGAATTTATTTTGGATGTTTGTCTGCTGTGAGCATCTTAACTACATGCCAAACATCTGCTGATATTGAAGGGAACCCATTCCTTGTCCACACCATGTTAATATAGGCCTACAGTAAATCTAATGAATGCAGTTTTCAATGTCACAGCAAAGTACAATATGGCACTCATTTCTCCTGAGAGGGAGAGAGAACACAGAGGTTATAATGGAGAAGGGGGAAATGGACAGAAGGAGGGACAGAAAGAGAAGATGAGGAGGTGAAATATAAAAAGTGCATGAGGGTTGGGTCAGGGTAAAATAGGTGTGTTGTCATCACCAATACAGTAAGATGGAGAAAGGGAGGAGATAGATGGAGGATGGGGTGGAGCAGAGCCACAACCGTAGTCCTCCTCTTGGAAGCAGGGCTTGATGATGTGTAACAGAGAATAAGAAAAGAGAGGAAGGCAGCATTTGCAGAGTATGGGAAACACCGTCGAGCTTCCAGACTGGAACAAAGAATTGCAGTGAAGACAGGGCAGAAGGCACAGTTAGATCTCGAATCCCTCCTTTCTGTGCAACATCAGGCAGGAACAGAAGCAGCAGTACGGTGGGAGGCATTCTGTTCTTGCAAGCATAAGTGAAGCAGCGTAGCAATCCAAGCACATTTACCAGAAGAGGGAGGGAGGGAGCTCTGTGAAAGGAGGAGGGGGAGTTGTTGCATGCTCATAGAGTGTGACAGAGATAGAGCGATTCCATGAACAAGAAAGAGACAGAGAGGGAGAGCACAAAGCAGAGATGGGGACTGAACACTGAGGCAGAGGTAGTTGGCAGGACTGAGATCTGCACACAAATGTGAGCAAAGGAGGAAAAAGAGAAGGTTAAGGAAGAGCAGGAGGAGAGAAAGGGAAGCAAGATGATGGAGCCCAGAAACATGCTCCACAGGACAGCTCTTCATTCGCGCTCTCTGCGGCAGACATGACTCTGGGCATTGGACTGTGCTGATATTAGCCAGGGAGACAACACAGGACAGCAGGTCTGCAGCACGCTGCCTTGGTTCAGCCTCACTGGATGCAGCAAGCCAGCTGATTTATTACTGAGGGGCTGGGTGGCGGTGTGTTTGTGTGTACTGCTCTGAGTGTATGTCTCTGTGTGTGTGTGTGTGTGTGTGTGTGTGTGTGTGTGTGTGTGTGTATGCAGGTTTTTATGGGTCCTTGTAGCGTTTGGAGCAGTGGGAGCAACCATTCCTCCAGTCGTAAAATGACATTCAGCAGACAGGAGCTTTGTGTGCTGGTGTGGATCTGCACTCCTCGGTAGGAAGTGGGAGAGTGGGACTCAGAGCTGTCACCGAGCGCAAGCGCGTGTGTTTATGGTGCTGTTCGCTGAGGTGAGCCAAGGAGGATCAGCTGTATGCAGCGTGTGTGTTTAGGTTAGAATAGCAAGGGTGCAGCAAAGATAGAGCTCCTGCACAATGCAAGGACGAGCGGAGAGCAGCACTGATGGCAGGGAGTGCAGCTAAAGTACGAGGAGTGCCCTGGGGGTAGGGTGGAGGACGAAGGCAGGGGCATAAGAGGAAAAGGAGACAAGAGGAAGAGGACAAAGCGAGGCAAAAAGAGAGAGTAATCATGGCTGTCATACAGTGAGCTATAGCATATGCTGTAGCGCAGATCATAGTGGTGCGGCAGGAGGAGGACAAGCATCGCTGCACAGGGGAGGGGGATTGAGTGAGGGAGAGGGGAGGGGGAGGCAGTCAGCTCAGCACCTCTCCTCCACCAGGAAGAGAAGCACAGCGGGACAGGCCCAGGAAAAGACACTCACCCACACTCCCGAGTCAAAGACGCACTGACAGGCAGCTGGGTCAACCTATAAAGGTCAAAAAGGAGCTGGTGTGGGGCTGTGAGGGCAGGGTATACCCTCACTGCCCCAACAGCTCCACAAGGGTGAAGAAGAAGGAGACATCAGCTCCCCGAGTCCAGTTTCCTCTGACAGCTCTGCCACCTTTCCATCACCATGGGGGAATGGACGATTTTAGAGAGGCTGCTGGAGGCGGCTGTCCAGCAGCACTCAACAATGATTGGAAGGTAAGACCCTGAACAATTTTGTGTGTAAAGGTTTTATTTTCCACTTTTGTATCTGTGGTTTTGTTTACACTTTTGACCTGTGTGGTTCTAATCATATATTGTTATGTAGGTTTCAATTGATGGCATTCCTACAGAGATGCCCCCCTCCTCTCTGTTCTATAGTCCCCCACAGTCATCACTGCCACCCACATCCTTTCCTCCTCCCTGCCCTGCTCACCCTTATCCTCCACAACCATCATTAGTTAAGGGATAAACTAATTGCACATAATCAATAGCAGGCTTTACTGGGAATTATGGTTAATTCAGAGAGGTTCCTGTGTTTATTCAACTTAATAGCCTAGCTATTGATAGATAACGCTTGATGCTGTTGGCCACAGACCAATAGGACAGAAGGAGGAAAGGGGAGTGGGAGTGAGAGGAGAACAGAGGTGCGGAAGATAAAAGGATGGTGAGCAAGCAGGTGTGAAAGGTAGAATCAAAGGGGGGATAAATGGCTCTGAAATCTGTGTGAACTTAAGAGAAATAAGAAGAAAATGAAGTTCATTCAATTAGTTCATTTTATTTGCATCAGAGTGACTGTCTGATTAGTTCAGTTCTTATATTTTGTGCGAGAATGACTCTTGTTGGAGGGTTGAACAGGTGAGCTCTTAGTTTGATTAGCAGTGGAGACATGCCATGGAGACATGCTGTAAAATCTGTGTGAGAAATGTGCTCCACATCATCTCTGCGCGAGTAATTAAATGCAAAACTGAAATTTTCCACCCATTAAACACAATCCAAATGTCATGCTGTGATGCTCATTTGGAAAATTGAAGAGTAAATGTGTTTTTGCTGGTCAAACCTGACAGCATCGATTTGTGATGAAAAAATTACTTTAGAAAAAAAAAAAAAGACTTTAAATGCACTGCTGTGCTTATTAACCCAGACCACAGGTAGTCTGCAAAAAGGGCACAGCTACACCTTTTCTTTGCACCAGTGGGTTTTTGTGTGTGTCTTGCCCTGTGTCTATGTTAAATTGATGACAATTTCCTCAAGCCTTCGCTGAATACACTCTGCACTATGTGCACAGGGCCATTAAACTATCTCTTTCAAAATCAGCGACACTGTATTACATCCGAGCGACAGAGATGATGTGTGCCGCATTACACCAAAACTGTTGATCAGGGATCTGAAACCATGTGAGGTTTTCCTTCCAACCAAACCCTTCCCCAAGTAATTTAAGTGAGTTCTTCCTCTGTTTTTGAAAGCACAGTGAAATCATGTGGTTAAGTCCTCAGATGGAATGAAAACCCACATATAGTAGAGCATGTTGACTTGATTTAAAGATGCATTAAGCAATATTTCATATCACTTAATTGTATGACTCCTTTCTGCCTATGGGACTGTTTTATTGCCGATACCACTGAGAATAAATATCCCACCCGCGAAGCTCTATGCAGCTTTCTGCAATTTTTAGCTCATTGTTTTGGTTTCTGGAGCGACAAGACCAAAACAATTTTGGCTTGTTCTGTAAATGACCAAGAGCAGCTGCTCCCAACACAAAATCCAAAAAAAGCCAACTGTATGCTATCTGCCCAGTGAGTTAAAAAGAGCCAAAGTATCTGAATAAGAAAGTCGAACTTATCGAGAAGCCGATATTTTTCTCGTGAGATGGAAAACCAAACAAGGGCTAAACGCCAGTGAATATTGGAATTACATTCAACAGGTGGCCAGAAAAAGGAGACCAAAGGGATGTCCGTGTTGCTCTGTTTCTGCTGGATGTGTAAGTAGGCAACTGTTTGCTGACTGTTAGCCATAACAACTTCATAAGCTAGTTGCTAACTGTTGTGAACTTGTTCTGGAGTCTTTCTGCCCCCTAGTGGTCAAAAATTACTTAATGCAGCTTTAAAATCCAGTCCTGGCAGTTGAATCAGGAATACCCTGTGAGCACAGGGTACAAAGAAGGCTGAAAAATCAATCTGTGGATGATTCAACGACTGTAAGCCACCTATAGTTTTTTCAGAGGCACAGAAGCAACTCTCAATTTGTCTGCTACCTCTTTCAAAAGCCATAATAAATACTCTGATGACATAAAGGCTTTCTTTTTTATGCTGAATTTGAGCTATTTGTTGATCATGCACTTCACTGGTTGAACATTATAAAGGGTTCTCTGAATACCTGAAATATATTTAGGGAAATGAGCAGTGTTCTTCTTGATCTATTTAGAATAGTCATTTATGCACCAGTTTTTGTCCTTCATATGATAGTACACCAGATTAATTAGTCACCTTCCAAAATGAGAAAACAGTAGCTAGTGATAACCAGATCTCAGTAAAATTATTGATCATACAGGAAGTATGTAGTTTGTACGATGCTCATAGCTGTGGTTTCTATGCTGCATAGAGTGAAAATGTCTGTAAATGATCCCAATGTGTTTTGGCTTTACTCACACTGTGTTTGTCCTACAAGGCTCTAGTGGACCCTAGGGCATTAGCTGTAATATTAGCTGCTTTCCAGTGAACTTCCCTTCTTCTACACTGCTAATCTACAGCATGTGAGCCAAAAAAAAATTCTCTTTGGAAGCCCTTTGTACAGTAGTTTGTAAGAATTTTAGGTTGTAGGTCCCTGCCAAACCAATTTTGATTTGGTCCCTTTTAACTAGCTCGCTTGCAGGATAATTCTTATGCAGTTTTGTGGACACCTTGAGTCAGGGTGTAGCAGTTTATTATTAAGTGGTGGTTTGGATCTTGGCTTTTTACCTGCAGACAGGCATTCTTAGATATTAGATGTTAGACATTCTTAGACAAGCTTAGTAATAACACAAAACATCTTAAGATAAAGATGTGATTCATAATCCCAAGCATGTGTCTGCATGGTCAGGAAATCAGTGACATTTATTTAAATGATCAGAATGATGTTTTTGGATGTACCAGCAAGTTGGAGAATTGTTCACCACTGGCACAGTTTTGTGCTGTAAAGGTGCCTCGTAGATTGTTTATGAGCAACTCCACACTAACTCATGTATGGAGTCAAAATTGTTGCACTGACCTCTATGGGTTGAAAGGTTCAAGTCTTTTGCACACCTGACCACACCCAACAACGCAGTTGGGTGTGGTCAGGTGTGGTCTTTCGCACTTGTGAACATAACCAACTGTGATGTAGTGTTGCACTGTTGTGCGTTGTGAAGTCCTGCACTTCACAGGGTGTGGGTAGAGCATGCAGCAACTGCTAGATGGCATCACAAGTAGGATGTTCAGCCTGTGTGTGGTTTCTTTTTAAAGAGTTTGCATGTGTGCGCTTGCAGTTTAAAGGATGCAGTTCCAAAGTACAGAACAGTGATGTCTCCCCATGGCTGAAAAGTCTCCCCTGCATCAAAACTTTGGAACATGGTTGCATGTCAGTCATCTCCTGCAATGTGAGGATGTAGTTTCATCATGAGACATTGTCAGATAGCATTGTTGGATGTCTAGACTGTCTAATTCAGCTACAATTAAGCTGCTTCTTAATTGTAGGTTTTAAGCTAACCTATGCCCTGGCATAGGATAGATAATTAGCCTAGGAACACAGAACGGTGTTAGAAATAGAAACGGACGACCCTGTACAGTGGCATAGGTTAGCTTAATTATGGTCTTTGAAAGAGACAGACAAATTGAGAGTTGCTTCTGTGCCTCTGACTAACCACAGGTGGCTTGCATAATATGACTTATTCAAACATTAATGTTTTGTATTGTGATTTCCATAAGCCTGACTTCTAACTGGGTGATGTATGGTGTGTGCATGGATAACCAATGACTGTAAGATCATGATTACACGGTGAAAGAAATCATTGTCAAGGCTGCATTAAACTCATGTTATAGCCCAAACCGAATATACTGTATATTCACAGTTACAATTACTCTGGGGTTCTCAGCATTAGCGTCTCAACCTAGTGCTTTAATTAAAAAGAAAAAAAAAGAAGTTACTGCTAACAGGTGATGACCAAAACTATGGTTATATACTGTATTTGCATTAAGTACATATAGAGTACATGTAATATATATAAAACACAAAGATTTCTTGATCAAATTTTTGCAGTGAAACATATTTTTACCAAAGTCCTTATAAATATTCCAACAGATATTTTTCTGTGGAAACTTGCTACAGAGCCACTTCAGACTTCATACTTTCTACAGACCTCTACCTGATGTTTGTTTGTTTGTTAAATAAAATATATTTGTGTTGATAGCCTGATGATAACATATATGTACCGCTGTATTTATGAAAATGTGAGCAGGCAGCCTTGATAATGTTTGCAGTTCTGTTTTGTCCATAAAACAACATAAACATGTTGACAGGTTTGCAGCTAATAATAAACTGTCAGACAGCATTTTGCAGGTACAGGTTTGGTGCAGCATAAACCATGTACAAGTAGTTACTACAGTTAAAATGCTACATTAGTTCATTTACTTAATCTACTTCTCCTGTCATCCTCTTTATTCTTTCTTATCAGACAAGCCTTTGAAAACCTCCACATTATATTCTCATGCAAATCAGACACATTTATTCCAGGTGGACAAACAACTGCTTGTATATTTTGACAATCTGCCAAAAACAGAGATTTGACCACACAACACTGCAAACAACTAAATATGGCTTTTGTCTAGCATCTAGAGCCATCTGTATTTGTGAACGCCACATGAGACATTCACTGTTATTTTTATTCCATAAAGTTATATTTACATTTTCTGCTACCATTTTGTTACAAGACATTTAAACATAATTCTGTGACGCATATGAGTATCATACACACAAGTGATAAATTCAAACCTGACATACTACTTATATCCATTTTCACATGCCATGGTCAGATGTTTTTAGATCACAGGTGCCCGTGTTTGTGTGTTTTTGCAAATAAAACAAAGTTCTGCCATTAGAGGACAAAGCCTTTGGGATAGAGTTATACACATTGCAGGTGTGAAGAAGGACAGAAAGGAAGTATCTTGATGCATCTTCCCCTACCCTGCAATGCTGTAGTGATGTCAGTGCCAAAAACAAATACAGCAAAAAAAAAAAAAAGAGTCAGAGATAATGGAAGAGTAGAGTGATCTAAGGAAGATAAAATAATAAAGGTTGACGGATGGAAGGCTAGAGGGGAGAGGATATGAGAGCCACAGAGGCAGAACAGAAATGGGATGGTGGGGGTGGGGTGCTGGGCACCAGAGGAAGGACAAGAAGTTTTCTCTCTGCAGAGGTTAAGTGCTGAGAATCTGTGTCAGAGCTCCTTCCTCTGGAGCTGCTGCCTGACTCTGAAGAAACACACAGTCTCTATATGTAGACACTGCATTGATGCATTGATGAGATTTTCTAAAAAAAAAAAAAAAAAAGATTTTAGCATTCTTCTGTATGCAGTATTTCCACTGTAGCTCAACGTGAGGATGATGCTGTTCTGAGAGAAATTACATGCAATAGTCAATGAAAACACAGCAATGCAGCTAAATATCTATATCCATTTACATTTTATTTGATTTTCCCTGTTACAGAACTAAACTATCAATTATTTAACATCTATTACTCCACCTTTTTATAGCATTATAAATACTTCATCAAATTTTAATAAGTGTTATATGGTCCTTGTTTCATGTTGCAACAGATGTCAAGTCATTCATTAAAAATGGATACAGATTTGACCAGCCTTTTAGTGTAATGGACAAAACGGTGTACATAATAGCATGTTGCTCTGTTTATATAATAATAAAAAAAACATTACGTGAATGGATAGTCTTGAAATATTTGATGAAACCCATTAAATCCCCACCCCTGTTTGTTACCTCACTCCTGCAAGCATATCCTCTCTCCAGTTTTTCTAAATAGGTCAGGAAATCCACAAGAAGGAGGTACCCTACTTCTCCCAAAATAATTTGAAACGCACAAATGCTCTGCTTTAATTGAGGCCATTATCCAGTCTAAACCACTCTATATTTCATTGGTCATTAATAGTCATGTTCCTAGATAAAATCTATAATGTCTGGGAAGATTGTATTACAAAGCAAAGCAATTGGAGGCAATCTCTTAGCATATGACAGGGTTAGTATTAGTAATCCATCATCTTGTGGTGAGGAGCGGGACTGTTTTTCATATTAAACCATTTTTTTCTGCACACCTCATGTTGTCGCTGGTTTATTAGTGCGGCAGGCCCTGATGTTGAATGCTATTGATTATACTGTTCAGCTGGGGATTTTGCCAGTAAAGCTGAGCTCAGCTTTCATTCAGTGTGGGCTATTATTCATTTCAACAGCACATCAATGTGTGTATGAGCTTTACCGGGTGTGTAATGTTTTCCTATACATAGCCTAAAGGATCTTTATTCCTGTGATTTTCCTCTTGCAGTGAAATCCCTTACTTAGGTTAGGATGGGTTTTCGTTTCAGGATGTGAGCCTGTTTTAGACCCCCACAAATATGCATAATTGAGGTCCTAGGTTTTGGCTATAATTTCAAATTACAATTTCTAATGATAGTGAATAATTACAGTGGAGTAAATTATTACACATAGGAAGCGTAGTGGTTAGCATGCTTTTAATAAGTAGATTGTTGATTAAATTTTACACTGCAGCAAAGTTACAGGAAGAGAAAAAAAACATGCTGGGTGGCAAATCAAATTATATGTTAAGAAATGATGAAATTAAAAGCATCACAGTCTGGTGCAACACAGAAATGAGCAGCTGGAAAGAAGGTTGTAGTGGGGATTATCAGCAGCAACCAGGCTGCATCATATTGGCAGAAATGTTTTATTTTCTGCCAGAAAGTTAGTTAGAATCCACAAGGGAAGCAAGTGTCATTAGAGTTAATGACCTTTTTTTTTCACTTTTAAATACTTATAACTTGACTGTTTGTCATGCGACCTACCATGTTATTACAGCAAGGACACGGATGTGTGTTTTACATCTGATGACAAGTAGAATACGGGCTATATAGTAAAAATCATTTTAAAATCAAAATAAAAATCCTTATCAAAAAACTATATTGTGATGTGAATTTGATCATTCAAATCCACGCGGAATTATTATACTTTAGTAGTGTTGACATTAGATGATAATAATTTGTACTTTTCATCTGAAGTATTACAGTAAATATGTAATGTATTCATTTTAATCAACAGATTTATATTAAAAAGTTTTCATTTAAACAAATGTCTGAAATCAGCTACACTTTTGAATTTTACAAAAACCATAACATAATATCTTGACATTGCATTGGGAAGTTAATTTTGTGAAAAGCTTCATTCGCAACAAAAATGATTATGAACATTGTTTGTGTCAGGTTAGATTTATTTCTACATCCTTGTAAACGTCCATCTTTGACTCTGCTCTACACAAGCTGGCCAAGTGGGGCTATGCCCAGTGAGCCGAGTCACTGACCATTATGACTGAGGAGTCATGTCAGGCCCATGTGCTCCTGGTTAACTTTGCCAGTTTGAGTAAGAAAAAACTCAGAGCTGAGATCCTTGTTTCTTTTATTAACAACCAACTTGTAAAAGCCTCCCCTACATGACTTGTGTATGTAAATAATTAATGACAACAGCTCAAGCAGATCTAACATCTATGCCATGTAATCCAAGTTAACCACAACTGAAAGGGAAAATGCTTGAAAATGAGCTACAGGATCAATAGAAAATAACAAAAATGAAGAAAACATATAATGTACTTTAGGCAGTCACATTATATAATGTGGTGTATGCCTCTCTTAAGGTTTGCGGTGCATCTGCTAAGAACATTTTTATATACTTAAATAAAATCCCCTACCTTTCCATTTTTACAGCTCAACTACAGAAAAAATATAAATCCTTTCTGAAAGGGAAATGCCAGTCACCCAGAATCCAAGTCCTTATGAGTCTCACAATTAACTATTGCACTGTGTATAGTGAGATACTCATTGCACTGCTGATGCATGTCCTCAGTAACCCTGAATGCAGTGCAGCCAAAATGAATTTATCCTGCAGCCACACGTAAAACAAAGGTGCCTGCAACATGTTTTTTTTTAGAGCTAAAGCATCCTGCAGAATAAAACTGTTTCTAATTTGAATTCAGTGTTCCTTTATGTTCTGCTCACAGAGCAATACATTCATGTACAAGTGAGAGTCCCCTTCCTTTTCATCAGAACATTGATGAGTGGGCCAAGCTCAGTCTAATCTGTGGCTCACTACAATAGAGTAATTTTACCTTTAGCTTTAACATCCATATAATTACATGGCATTATCACACTGTGTGTGAAACTTTCTGAAGATAAATGTTGTCTAATAACTTGTTTCTCTGGCTTTTATTGTTATATTTTCTAGGAAAGTTGTGTTAATCCTGCAGTCATTGCTCTAAATATTGAACATGATTCAGAGAATGTTTGGAAATGACATATTGATGTAATCAGCAAAAAATGCTGGTTAGGAAGCAAAGGTGAAATGCTGATATCACTCATTTAAGGGTTTTCAACTTTCAAGCCATTTTAAATAGAAACAAATCTGCATAATGTTTGCCTCCTTAGCTAGAACTGAGATGAAAGGGTAGTTTTAGATGGACTGAAGACAAACAGGATGGATGAAGACTGCATCTGGTATCATCAGCATTATTGTGCATGGTTAAACCAAGCAATAGAAAAGTGTCGTGAAATTTCTTCAAGCACGACATTATTCAGCTTTGGGCAATTGTTGTATAAGCCTTTTGTTTTAACCAAGGAGTTTTACTTATCCAAGAAAGGCTTTTGTGTGTCAGGCTGTATGCAGGAGAATAGGCTACTGACATTTTATTGTTAATGTATTCATCATGACTTGTATCTTGTTTATATAGACTAGCTAAAATCAAGGCAGCTAAACCTGCAGAGTCTCCCCCAGTTAACTTTCTCTGTCCTTCTTGCCTAAAACACACTGGGATGCCATTTTCTTTGGACTTGCAGGATGAGCAAGTGTGATAATTACATTCTGCATGTGTTGACTCTCTGTCATGACACAAAGTAAATTTGCAGACACAGAGGCCTTTGTGATTTTAAATCAGAGGTTTATTTTTAACCCACCAATCTATTTTACTCTCAGTAAAACAGCTCTGTTACATATTTTAAGAGGAATCCTAAAGTAAGTGAACCTCCAGTTGAAGTTCAGCTTATATTATATACTATACATTCATCACACTGACTCTTAGTAGCACCTCAGGCAGTCCTGCACATCTGCCTGATATGCGAACAAGACTTAAAACTATTGAAACACTCGAGGAGCAGTAGATCAGGGGCGGGAGGAAAAAATGTCTGCACTCTCATAATTAAGCTGCCTAATTTCAGTCCCCGCTAAGGTCTTTATTCATTATGTGCTGTCACCAGTGATCAGTCGAGCTTATTATTGAGAGTGTATGGGCGGGAAGAATATTTTTACTCTCTACAGATAATATTGCAGTAGTCATTCAGAGCACTGTCTGTGCACCTGTGTGGATTTACATCTTCATATGTTTGTTACGCTTCACTCAGATACAGTAGAGAGTGACTTACGTTCCCAAATTGTGTGTGTGCCTGTGAGAGTGAACTCTGTGTGTGTGTGTGTGTGTGCCTTTCCCAGTGCATCTGCTGCTGTGCTCGGGGTCATTGTCGTCCCTGGAGGCTGGCGACAGCAGCTGCTGTATGAATGAGCGTATGTTTGTGCGAGTGGGTGCGTGAAAGCCTCTGGGAAAGACAGAGCCAACATGTCCAGCCGACACACCAGCTGAAGTGCAGCTACTATTCCACTATACACACAATGTTACAGGTCAGTCAGCTTCCCATGTACCAGCTTCAACAGTTACACTGCAGTGAAGTACCAAAGCCTCATCTTTACTTCCTCCTTTCATTGGCCCTCTTGACATTAAATTATCTTGTGCATGGGTTATTGTTGAAAACACCAGATGCCGGTGATATAGGACAAAATGAAAATTAGGAAAGAAGTTTCAATTGTGAGCCTAATCCACAGACACAGACAGATAATTTTTTCTTTCAGGTTTGATTGAAACTCTGGTATCATGTCTGAGATTTGAAAAGTCTCCAAAACTGAAAGGAAGTCCTCCACCAGGCTGATGTGGGAGATAATTTCCTTGAGGAAGCTCTTCAGTGCCTATATCATCTTTATTCTTTTTGAACAAGCTCAGCAAGTGGCTTTAGTTTAATATTCAGCCGTTCAAGGTTTGAGATACAGAAAATTCTAAAATCTTTTTCATCATTTATGGAGGTTTTTGAATATTCTGCAGCTTCAGCCTCGGGGCTGTCCTGCCTCTATTTGCTCTAACGAACAGTATTGGCTCGTTACTCTGCAGGACTTAAAACACTGATGTTTGCAGATAACCTTCGTCCAATGCTTTCTGCTAATGCAGCAATCTGCTCGGTGCTGATTATCCTGTTATCCAGCAGTAGAGTACACACATACACTTTGGACACACAAATACACACACACATACCTGAAATCACAAACAAACCGACATTTAATATCTTGCAATCGTCACGTGACATAAAAATGCCAGGCTTAGTCTTACATATAAATATATGACTGATAGACAGTGTCCACTAATGAGAAAGTCAGTCCTGAACAGAGCATGAAGAAGAACCTGTTTCCAGTCTATTGCACACTGGCTATATAGTGGTGTTTTATACATTTCCATTCTGCAGAGATATGAACTAATCAGAAAGTACAACCATCTGTTAGGTCTGGGTTATACAAATATTTAAGTGAATTTTAACTTTAAACACATATTTACTATAAGAGCCGTTCCCAGTCTATAAGCCTGTGTCCCTATAGTGATTAGATAGCAGGCAGACATAGTGACATTTAGGTAATGCTATTACGATGTAGTCATTATCACTGGCCATGAGAAGGGCCAGACCTTGAATAGAAACAGAAAGCAAATGCAGACATGCAATAAGATCCTCACCCGATGAACTGATGTACCTCAGCAGCCAACTGCACAGACTCTTACACTGACACATGAGATAGCTTAGTTTTTTCTATATTATCTAAACATACATTTGTGCATAAATGAGCAATGTATCAAATGACTCCTTGTGGTGCAGAGAATCATCAATTACAACCCTTAGGTCAAATCTACAGCTGTTAAGTGACCAGTGGGAGGTGTGGCGAGCTATATCCAGGTCACAGCAAAAGATCAGAGACTGACTGGAACGTCTTTGTGTAATGACATACACAATGTGCACAGCTTTTGAAGGCCCAAAGGTGCAGAGAAGCTTTATTGTATTTTCAAACACAGTGAAATTCAGTGTGGCGTGCCTGCTCACAGCTGCTGTGAGCACAGGCGGTTGGCCATGTTTGCCATTTTGCACAAGTCATACAGATGGCTGACTCTCCCTGTTTATCTTTGTGTTCTTGAGTCTGTCTTTCTCATACGAAAAAAGAAAACATACACTGGCATTCGCTCGCAGGTGGACCAGAACCATCCCTGCAGTGGTGCGCTGCTCTATTTTAAGCAAGTTTTCCCTAACACGTTTTTCTGCTACACCTCTTACCTTCACCTGTCTTCCACTGAGCTTTCATGAGCTGTCTCCTTGATTGCCTCAAACAGAGACATTTATTTTTACTCTCCCTAAGGAAGCAAATTTAACTTTTCAGATGTTTCTCACAATTTCACTAAATTCTTCCTTCATAAGTCTGTGTCGACACCTATCTTCGCTCCCTGTTTCACAGTTGCCACCTTTCACTAATTTGCTGGTTGCTGTGGTAACGCTCCATGAAAGGCGGATGTGGGTATTTTGAGTCCTCATTAAAAGATAGACTATGAAGTCTCTCTTGACAAGTGGAACAAACAAAGGAACAAAGACCAACTTTTTATGTGCATTTTTCTTAATACACAGGAATGACATTACCTGACAATCACCTGAATCAAAAGCTATTGTCAGTATTTGCCATTTACCCAAGTTGCTCTAACTCACCTGGGACTAGTTCCCATCTATCTGTCTATACACTTGCCTTGGGTGGCCCTTTTGTTATTGGAGAAATGTGTGTACTAAGTAACTGTCTCCTACACACAGAGAGCATGCACATCCACCGCATTGTGACATAAATACCAGAGACCCCTATTCCTTGCTCATTAGAAAGAGCTGACACTGCAGCCCTTAAATCCCAGTCCTCCTCCACAGTGCCCATGCTCGATCAACACCAGGAGATAAAAGTACAGCACACCAGTCTCTTAGAGGTCTTGAAAAGCTGTTGCACTGCTCCCTAGACCCAGGTTTTAGAAGAAGCCATCCAGTTCAGCACTAAGTTGCTAGTTATTGGCACTCATAGTGCGAGCCTCAGAGCAAGAACTGCTACTATTTTGACAGATCTGAAGCAACTGATTTTGGTATCTGATCACCCCAAAAAGCTTTGCAACTGTGACATTCACTAACACATAGTAAGGTGCCACTAAAAAGGTCACTTGTGCAGTAGCTTAAAATGTATTAAATAGTTTTGCAACAATGCAGGTGATAATAAAGAAATTCTGAAATAAAGAAAAATAAACGGCAGAAATAAATTTCAGAAAAATAAGAAAACATAAAACAGCAGTTTGATATTCTTAAATCACTAGATACTGTAGCAATCCCTGTTTAAGCATGCATATGTGGTCATATGCTGAATGTGACTTTCCATTTCAGCTCAGCACTGAAGATGGGTGTGAAATCACCTTCATCTCCTGTTGTAGTCTCTTATGATAAGTGAGATCATGTGTGCATGCTTTCTGAAGCACAACACAACCATCCTTCAGTGTTTGTCACAGCAGCTGAGTGAGAACATGCAAATACATTCACGTTCACTCAAACATACTCAAATGACATGCACTCACCACTTAGAATTGCAAACATTGTCAAAATCATACTCAGGTTCTTCCTGGACCTCTGTTCATTTGCTCCGCATTAACTGACACTGTCTTTCTCCCTTTCACCCCCTCCCTTTCCTGCCCTTTCTTTCTCCTGCTGTCTCTCTGCAGGATCCTGCTGACTGTGGTGGTGATTTTCCGTATCCTGATAGTAGGCATAGTGGGTGAAAAGGTGTATGAGGATGAGCAAATCATGTTCATCTGTAACACAATGCAGCCTGGCTGCAACCAGGCTTGTTATGACAAGGCCTTCCCCATCTCGCACATCCGCTACTGGGTCTTTCAGATCATCTTGGTTTGCACTCCTAGTCTGTGTTTCATCACATATTCTGTTCACCAGTCTGCTAAAGCACGTGACCGAAGCTACTCTCTCCTGCATCCTCACATGGATCACCACGGTCACGGTCACCACGGCCGGCATCATGACCATCACAGTCGCAAGCTTCACGCTCGCAACATCAACGGCATCCTGGTGCACCCTGACAGCAGTAAAGAGGATCATGACTGCCTGGAGGTCAAAGAGATCCCTAATGGACCCCGGGGCCTCCCTCAAACACACAAGAGTGCTAAAGTGCGACGGCAAGAGGGCATCTCTCGTTTCTACGTCATTCAGGTGGTGTTCCGCAACGCACTGGAGATCGGGTTCTTGGCAGGCCAGTACTTCCTGTATGGCTTCAATGTGCCAGGGATGTTTGAGTGTGATCGCTACCCATGTGTGAAGGAGGTGGAATGTTATGTGTCTCGTCCCACAGAAAAGACAGTGTTTCTGGTGTTCATGTTTGCGGTAAGCGGTATATGTGTGCTGCTTAACCTGGCTGAGCTCAACCACCTTGGCTGGAGGAAGATAAAGACGGCCATCCGAGGGGTGCAGGCCCGAAGGAAGTCCATCTGTGAAGTACGCAAGAAGGATGTTTCACACCTGTCCCAGGCCCCCAACCTGGGCAGGACCCAGTCTAGCGAGTCAGCCTATGTCTGACAGAGGCTTCTCTGCCTGGGGCTGTAGGACCGAACTTTTCCCTGGCCCAGAACCCCATATCATTAGGGCACAAAACTCACCACTGCATTGTTTTTCAGGAGCACAGACAGACTCAGTGTAGTCACGATGAAGCATCAATTCACAAAGTAGAGACTTTGACACTTCAAGAGAGAATAATGACCTTCCTAAAAAAGCAGCTGTGTTGCTGTAACAAAGCTTACACCTAAAGCTTACACGATGGAGATTTCTGCTCTGCCTAGGTGACACTAGGTGCCTTCATAGAACCCAACACATAAAACTGAGCAATTACTAATGATATTAAAAATACTGTAAAGATAGTTTAATTGAATTATCTGCTGTTTTTCACTATTTGCCTTTCCTGTAGGTCCCCTCATTTTCCAATTATGTGTATATGCAAGACATTACGCGTGTGCATGCATACGCATGTGTGAAAGCCAATCTCTGACTTTGAGTAAGAAATTTGAATGCTAAACTAATCTGAGCTGTTGAGAGAAAAATAATGGTTTCTCATTTGTCCATGATATTTGAGCAACATCATTCGGTATATAAAAGAAGCACCTTTTCAAACAGAAACTTACACAAAGTCAATCACAAAAACCAAAAGCACTGAAACTATAAGAATAAAGTAGAACGTAGTATTTGCTGTCAGCGTAGCAGGCTTTTTCGTAAAAACAATCTTCATATTGTTTGTTGCATTAGGTGCCAGACTACAGACTGACATTGCCTGTGAGACACACGGTGCGTTGAAGATGATTTAGATTTACTTTTTCAACACTGTGTCATGCACTGCACCACTCTCAGTGCCTGCAAGGCTCACTGTTTACTCTCAGAACCCACTTAAATGCGTGCCAGTGTTTCCACTTTTTGGTGCAATTTCTGGGGATGAATGGAGTTATATAAAGATTTTTTTTTTTCAAATAAGCAGGAAAAATAGTGTAGTCACAAATATTTTAACATTTAACCTCAATCTTTTTTTTCACAAGCAGATTTGGTGCCATGTTTCAAAGTTACTGTATATAGATGAAATGTATTAACTACATTTAGCCTTTTCCCTCTTTGCTATAGATGGGCTTCACTTGGATGGGGCATCAAGGGTTTGGGTGGTAATGACGATTAATCATAGATTACCAGCTTTAACAATATATATTATTAATGTGCTCTTTAAGCCTTCACCCTTTAATGAAGACTGTATGTTCCAAAAAGTGTTTCCCCCTATGGACTTTGAAAAAGGCATGTTACTGAAACATTAATAGAATGAATAGAGTATGACATGTACTTAAAAAGAGACTGTTTTATTTATTTGCATCCTGCTCCTGTGAAATGTAATACTCAGCATGCATGAAGATGAAAAATATAGAGATATGAACGTAGAATCCCAATATGGGAATACTGAAAGTGAATAAATGAGAGGCTCCAGAACTGCAGCAATAACAATATATAGTATGTGAAAAATATGTGAATAAATTATTATGCAACAGTGAGTTTGACTGTGCTGTGTTGAACAAACAAGTGATAATACCTGCTGCAGTTTTACTTTTATCAGGATGTTATGAGGTAAGTATTGAAATAACAGAATCACAGATGCTGTCACTAATACCACTCCTCTTTCAACCTACCAGAAGAAGTTTCACATTCAAAAATCAACTTAAATAAAAGCACAACAGTATTATCAGCAAAATGTAGTTAATGAATCTAAATGTAGCTCAAAAGCACTCTGATTTATTGTAATAATGGATTGCTTATACTGTTGCTTTAACGTACAAGTAGCTTTTTATTCTGTTTTAGCTGTGAGATGTGGTTCTGAATTTATTGATTCACATAAAATTGGGTAGTTCAGCTATAAACATTATTCTTTCAAATGGTCATCATATGGTTTCTATATAAAATCTTTATGTACAAAGTAACTAATGAAAAGTTTCATATTTCACATCCAAATGTAGTGGAACTCAAGTATGAGGTTAATGGAAATACTCAAGAAAAGTAGCCTATATTAAAAATGCACTTAAATACAGTACTTGAGTAAATGTGTCTATTTTCTACAGTTGGTGGTGTACATGGCAGTGGGGTAGCTCTAAAACACGAAAGCTTTTCATGCTGTATAGATAACAGAGTCACATATAGTATAGCAGCAGAGTATATAGAGTGTAATGGGTATAATGGGTGGCTTTTGAAAACTGCTTTAACATTTATAATTTAACACTGGGAAATGATACAATACCATGATGAAACTTCTTACTAAAGTAAACTCCTCATTAAACTATATGCAAGACGTTCTCATTGTAGTTTTGTTCATTTGCCCTGATCATTTCTGTGTTGAAAATGTTGTTTCTGATGCACCATTGTTTCTCAGGTTCAACGTGACTCTTCATTTGTAGAGAAGAACTGATCATTTCAGTAATGCGTGAGATTACTGAGGGAGATGCAAACCTTTTAGTGTTATTAAAACTTCAGTCAGTGTAGCCGACATGTGGCTATGTCCTGGGAAACACTGAAAGCACAGTGGGACTAGAGGACGAGGGACAAGGGTGATGGAGGGGTGTGTTAATAAATAGGATGTGGAGTAATGAATGTTGAGGTAATTCATTCACTTAAAGGCCACACTGTGTTCATACTGAGACGAGGGCAACTGTGATTGACTCTCTGCTGTGTGATATGCACTCATATCAGCCAGCAGTCACAAACACTGAACTGAACACATGGTCAGTACGCGCCTAAACTTAAGCATCACTGAGGATGTCGCCAGGCCGGTTGCTGTGGTAACGGGAGGGCAGTAATGATGTAGGACCACAGAGACGACAGTAGTGAAGGGCAGGAACAGCACTGCGCCATCTTTCCTCCTGCTGCCACAGCACAGCAGCGTGTCAACCTACATAATAATCTGAGCAAAAAGTACTGTGTAAGAGTTAAAATATTACATATATTACAAATGTACTTATGTCGCAGTGTTACAGTACATGCCATGTCCTAAAAACAAACTTTTCAGCTCACTAGTTACCACAGGAGTTAGCATAGCAACCAATTCCATTTATAGAGTCAGGTTTTCCACTTCAATGAAAGCACATCAAGTCTATATTTGAAAAGAACATAATGAAATGAGAGATTAAACTCATCACATTAGCTGTATGATTGCTCAGTCACAATAAATGATCAGATTTCTTCTTTGAAGAGCACTTATTGAGACGTATCCACACATGCATTCAATATACGCACTTCATATTCTTCAAGCAGGTGCAGTGCTACAGTGCAGCATAGTTGAAATAGAAACCCTTACGGATATTGCATATCTTCCCTTTCAGCTTTATGGCAACACATTGTTCACAGACTATGTAGACTACTGATTTTGGTGCTCAGGTTTGGCTGTTTGGCTTGAACAGACCGGTTTCTGTATGTTGAGATTATACAGTAGTTATAAAGCAGTACAGTACATTCAGTACAACCAAATGCACGTTTATGGTTTAGGTCATCTCCTGCATTAAAACTGCCCATGGAAGGTTTACTGTAATCACATGTAATTACAGGAAGTGATGCTGCAGGTTTATGAATTTAGGTACAC
The DNA here is from genome assembly GCF_900324485.2 of Mastacembelus armatus. Lineage (NCBI taxonomy): Eukaryota > Metazoa > Chordata > Actinopteri > Synbranchiformes > Mastacembelidae > Mastacembelus > Mastacembelus armatus. Next base: position 9,727,912 of record NC_046646.1, read on the forward strand.
ACTGTGCTGACATGCTGACTACAAATGAACAACAGGATAAATGGATTTAATGTACAAGACGCGTCAATACAATATGGATGGACAAGCCCTCGTAACCTAACAGATGAGCCGTATCCTGGCTTTGAGTCAACTCATTTCCACTGGAGTGGATTAGAAAATATATTTAACCCAGTTATAAGTTGTAAAACAGCCATATCTAACCACCCTTAGACATTTTCCTGTTTGCTTTGGAGTGTTTGATGTTTTTTTCTTATATAAGCTCCATATTTCTTTTTTATAGATGTTCTTTTCTGCCTTTCACTAAAGTGTCTGCAATAAAAATGGCAACATTTTACATCTGTTTATAAGTGGGTATGCAGTAAATTTACCCCAAAACACCGTAACACATTCTGATTTTTCTCAGTTTCATTCACTGAAATATTAAAACATCAGCAAAACCAAATAAATACCTGTAAAATATATTATATCTTTCAGGCCATTACATCTAATTGCAGAGAAACAATCAAATATGCTATAGAGTTTAGAGTTTACAAGTAGATTAAAGCACTAACATGTTCATTGTCACTATAAAAGAACAGCTGGCCTGCAGAATTATGAGCCATCCCTTTCTCATGTTTTTCACAAACACACCACCCTGTGCAGACGACTGACTACACTTCATCAGTTTTACCTGTATTGTACAACTTTGTTTGTTGGTGTTGAACAAAAAAGTTGGCTTTAATTTGACTAAATTCATGCTGAGTAAGCCATGAAAATAAAATGTAAAAATCTTTTTTTTTCTCTATAAATAAAATTGGAATAATAATTGAGACTGACTGGCCATTGAAAAAACTCTTCATCTCCTGCCTCCTCATCAAAATTTCATCTGCTGTGGGACCTTTTCTCCACAGCGGATCCATTATTACTGCCGTGATAAGACAAGCACAATCTGAAGAATCACTTCATCATCCCTCCCCTGTGTTCCTTGGATGTTTCCCTCTCTGCCTCTTCACTCATTCATAAAGCTGAAATTGGAAGTTGTCCTGTTCCTCAGTGGAGCCTGTGCCGCTCCCAGCCTCTTAATGTCTCGGACCATCAACTTGTGTCAGTCTTCATTCTGCTCTCCACAGGTCTCTTTTCGTGATATCCCTGCTTGGCATAGTTTCTCTGCCCTTCCTCCCTCCCTCTCTCTCTGTCCATCTGCTCCTCTCCTCCTCAGCCTGACTCATTCCTGTCTTTTTTCACAGCTACCTCCACCTCCACCCCCCGCCTCCTCCACTGACCTTCTCTGTCCTCATTCATGTAGGCCTGCTTTGGCATTTCCACCTGGCTCTTGCTTAATTGGGATATTGACTTTAATATTCCCTTTTCTTGCAGTATTCCCTTTCTTTTTTGTTCAGGGCTGCTCAAACAAAAATCCAGTCTTTAACCACACTGCAGGAAAAACTCTTTCCCATCCTTCTCCCTCTTCAAAACTGTTTTTGACCCCGATTCCTCTCTTTCCTCTTGTTGCGAAGGATTTCTTTCTTGCTGACAAAACTTTCAACAGCTCAGCAGCTCTTCCTCCTAGCTGATAATCCTGGAAATATGATAAACAGAGCACACAACATATTTTGTCCAATAAAATAATTTAAAGCTGCTAAGCCACCAGCTTTCTACATCTAGCCATGACTGTTCTACCATCTTGCTGGATTAATTTGTCTTTGGGGGCTCACTGTGTTAGACAGATGGGGATGGGATTCGGAAAAATATCCCAAAAATACTCTCAATAACGCTGTAACACACTCTGCAATATGCTCAGCTCAAAACTGGCTGTAGTATAGTCATTTTGGTCATTTTGAAAAAAGGGGTAAAACTACTGACATGGGTGATATAAGAGAAAATAGTGTACAGTATCTGTAAATCTTGTTATTATACTGTATTTTCAGGATTCACTGGAATTCACTATACTTCTTTATTCATGTACCTAAGAAAACTTGAGTGGATATAGTTTGCTATACTGCTAAAATCCTTTTAGTTGACAGATATAGGCAGTTTAGGAGTAATACTTGTGAGTGAGTGAGTAAATCCCACCTTACATGGTACTATTTTTCCTACAGACTCTGTAAAGAGTCAGGCTTCTCTACCTGAGGAAAGGAGATGTCTACATCCATCACAGATCTCCCAGCTCCCTAGCAATTTCACAATATCTGTTAATAGGCCAGCTCCTTCCTAAGGCTAGGTTTAACACGGATTAACAGCCGCTCCTGTTACATCCTCCAAGACATAACTAGACTTCTACTAAAGAATAACCCAGAGAAAACACATAAAAGTGAGAGTGATTTTTACACTTTTGAAAATTGCCAAATACTTCTGCAAGCCACAGAGCAGGACAAACCAGCGCAGAGGTGAATGCAATCCACATACCGCACTGTAGATCCCACATTTAATTGCGACTAATGATCTGATAAGAAACTGGACTCAGCAAAGACAGATCTGTGTGTAGCTCACAAAGACAATAAAGACTGTTCGCACAGAACTGCTCAGAGACTCTTGGCTCAAGAGTTCTCTCTCTCTCTCTCTCTCTCTCTATTCCCAACCTATGCACCTCAGCCTCCAGGATCTACAGAGGTCCCATAAAATAAGTGGATGTCTAATCTTATTTTGTAATTGCACCAGATAGCATGCACTGGGCTCTCAGTTAAGATAATAAAGGAGCAAAATAGCAGAGGCTGCAAAAGTTCCCCTTCCATCAAAATGTGACATTTAAAAAAACCGTAGGAATGCAGTTACATGTCTGGGGAGAGGGTATATATCTGATTTGGACTGGAATGTACCAAGTAATTATCTAATTACTGTTGTGAGTGAGACACACATCTCCACCTTGGATATGTGCATTGCAGTGCTGACACAGCTGGTCACTGGCTCACAGCATTATTAGAGAGGCCTATCTATACCTATATCTATATCTCTCTCTTTCTCGCTCTCTTTCTTTCTCTATATATAGATATAGATAAGACATAGACATAGATATAGATATAGATATAGATATATTTGTATATGGAGGTTACAGTTTAGAGATTGGGTTTTGGCTGAGTGAATAGTCTGTTTTGTGGTTAGCATCACACTGAAACATGGCGCCCCCTAGAGGACCAAACTGCACACTGATGCTCTAATATAAGAAGAAACAATACAAATCCTCTGCTGCTGATTGGTAATAAACAGATTGTCATCAACGATGCCAAAACTATTCTCTTTCTACATTTAGGATCATATTGTGCAGATGTTACTCATCTCAACATTATTTTACTAGGCTTAAAGTGCTGCATAGACTTGTCTGAGAAGACAAAAAAAAACTTTGCTCTCACCATCTGATACAGATTCACACAAAGAAATTGGACAGTGTGTTAATAAATGAGGACTTTAAACAGAAGTCACCTGCCTTGTTCTTTTATCCTGAAGGATCAGACACTGCTGGGCCACCTGCAGCCTTAAACTTGACCTTTTTTGTTCATCCAAGTATCTCATCGCCACACTGCCCACAGCTCACTAACAGTAGCCTGTGATTGTGTGCATCAAATCTATACGTAAAGGGGTGATCCAGCACACCGGTTTAAAACAGTTATTTACAGCACTGTTGTTGTGAGCTTCAGGCAGTGTATCATTTTTTTCGGCATTACTTTTCCACCACCTATTCCTTAATAATAATTCTCTTTGAACAGACTGCTCAGTATGCAGAGACCCAGTTTCAATGACCCGCAGTACACAATCACATTAGCATTTAGTTTCAAGCTGGCATTTGGTCATTGGAGACCTTGCAGAGATAAGCAAATATAATAAGGACCCCAGTTGCTTGGTTCATACCTTAAATATACTTCAACACATTACCAAGAGTTAAGAATTAAGCAGCATCCTTGGCTTACTTACAAAAATTAAAATGCAATGTGATTTTTTAAAAAATAACTCATTTCCTTTGTTGTACAAATTGCAGCATCCAATTATTTATTGTTCTGATGTTTTAAAGCGCTACCTACCTGTACTACAGAAGTCAAGTCTCCCAGTCTATCTTCACAAAAGGGCAATATGGTTGTTCTTAAATGATTTATTCTGAGGCTAAACAAAAACCTGCACTGCTTTTCTCTGGCAATTAAACATGATGCTCAGTTATTTTCCTCCATCTGTTCAGAGTTTTTTTTTTGGGGGGGGGGGGTTTCTGTGTAACAGCTTCTTATTTTACACCCTGATGACATCACAGAGTTGTATCCTCTGGGCTGCTCTTTTTCAATTAACAGCTCTCAGCACGGCCATCAACACCCAACAGCATGCTGTCTACCTGAAAATAACATTAAATCTGTTCTTAGAGCGTGGGTGACACTGGAGGAGAGTGAGTATAATATGCCAAATTGTCCTCCCATTTAACCAAATCATATTTATTTAGCAATTGAACATTTGTTGCTTAGTATGGATTGCAATGCTGATTTCAGGAGTCTGTAGGCTACTATATTCCAGTGGTATTAGAGTGAATGTCACCTGCTATCTGCAGGAACAGCTTGTAGAGACTTGCAGGGGGCTAATGATCAGTATCAGTGCATTCAGAAATAGCGAGCAAAACATAAAACTACAAAAAGTTAAATGTTTGGTCTGTCTCAGAGTGAAAACTGAAGCAATGTTGAGTAGGTTTCCCCCACACTCAGAGCTCACCTGTATGTGGAATTTCCCGTGTGTGCACTTTAACTTTTATTGGTTTGCTGGATAATGTTACGACACACATATCTATTTATCATTTGGCTGAACATGAGCAGTCCTCCAAATATTACTACTCTAATTCACTAGATGGTGTTTCTGGTAATACTGGAGGAAATACACAAATAAATATACTTAAATTAAATTAACATCATAATATTCATTCATCTATTATCTATACCTGTTTATTCCTTAACCAGGGTCACAGGGATCAGCTGGAGCCTATCCCAGCTCTCTTTGGGTGAAAGGCAGGGGTCCACCCTGGACAGGTCACCAGTCCATCACAGAGCCACATAGAGACAAACAACCTCACACACTCACACTCACTCCTATGGGCAATTTAGAGTCACCAATCAACCTGACATACATGTTTTTGGACTGTGGGAGGAAACCAGAGTACCTGGAGAAAACCCACACAAGCACAGGGGGAACATGCAAACTCCACACAGAAAGGCCCCTGCTGGGTTTCAAACCAGGAACTTTCTTGCTGTAGGGCAATAGTGCTAACCACTAAACCACTGTGCTGCCATATCATAATACTGAACTGTCAAAGTAATCAATTAAAAGTTAAAGTCCTGGTCACTATTGTCATTATACTGCATTAAAATGATTATTATTCATAGTATATGTATCATACATATCAATAGTAATAGTTCAGTGATTTTTCTCCTTATTTACTTAAATGTTATATTGCAGCATGAATTTCTCATGTCCCATCAAAATTACATCCCACAGAGGGCAGCATGTCTTCACTTTTTGTTCCATATGTTTAAATTCAGGCTATTAAATGAACTGTCGAACAGATCCAGCACGTGTGTGCAGGAAAGAGGAAATGATGCCTACTAATGCAACAAAACCACTTTCAGGTGTACCCAGCACACGTTGTGGTGGTGAAATATCATAATCAGGAGTCCTGTAGTCGAAATTCCATACAGCCATAAACGTACCTCAGCGCTTCTTATCACCTATGTTTTCATGACTGGTGGCTTGGTCGATGACTTCACCCAGTGCCAATTCCTCTGATGTCATTGTTTTAGAGCCCCACCAGGTCCAGACTTGCTCCTGTTGACGGAGCCAACATGGTTGGGATGCCTGGAAGGGAGCGCCTCTCCTTAGGTGCACTGAAAGAGTGTGCACTAAGAGTCGTTTCCATCTGTGAGGATTTACATGTACAACTATCAGCAAAAAAACATACTTCAATGTGTCAAGACTTGTTCTCCTTCCTCTCTATTGTGTCGTAGAGGAGGGACATACATTCCACAGCTGCCTGCAGCCTGTTTCCCATTCAGACACATTTGAGATACTGCAACCATCACTCATCTGAATTAAAGCAGTAAATAATCTGCTACATGTGCTTCAGTGGTCTCTAATTGTTGCAACTCCCTTCCTGCGCTCCCTCAAAAGTCACTGTTCTCAAGGATTTTATCATCCCTCCCTCCTTTCCTCCTAATCATGTCTTGTTTTTTAGTGGTAGAGGAAGAAATTCTTTTCAGTGACCACACCAAACTCTCCAGTCACATGCCTCTTTTTTTCCCATCCTTCTCCTAAATAAGGAATCACAATTTGAATGAGGAAATAGAGAAAGAGCATAGGGGCGGGTTGTAGAGTGAAATAAGAGGACTTTAAGGCGTATCTCTCTCTCTTGCTCCCTCTTTCTGCTGAACGTGGTGAAGTCATATATTTGAGACAAGGGTTCCTGCTGTATTTATACTGGCAGCTGTGTATGGTGCACTCTGCACTGTGTTGTAAGGACGAACAAGAGCGGGAACACAGCAACACAAGCCATAACCCACTGGTACCTCACCTGAAAGCTACTACACAAAGTAAGTAACCAGTTTTCTCCTGGCCTCTGAAGTTACTCTCAGATTTCTCACTCCCAGTCTGAAGATTTGTTGATTTTTAAGTTTGTGGCTAACTGTGCAGGAAGCATGAAAAAAAAAAACGTAGTATAATGTGTCACACACCCCACCCTTGGTCTCTGCTGCCTTCCTCCTTGCTGATGTTTGATCCCACACAGACTAAAGGCTAAATGCTTGGTTAATGTTTCATTCTTTCTGTATGGGTTAGCTGCCTTCTGAATGACCCAGCAGTCTGTAAATTCTTGTATTATGAAATCCTGGGTTTTATCTGCCTTGTGCTCAGCTTTCTTCACATGCTTACAGTAAAACACGAGGCCTCATGGATTCTGGGTATACTAACAGATTTACAACACTGACAGTTCTCTCTTAACAATATGTTATTTTTCTACTTTAATATTTAATAATATCTAACACCAGACTGCAGGATATGGCAGTAACATTCTGCATGCATCTGTCAAATACACTGTCACCTTTATGAACAATAGTACAGATTACAAATAAATAAAAGAGCATGGGAAAAGATTCTATAGTTTCTATTTTATAATTTATATAGATATTATTTTTGCTCTGCAGCACCTGGGACTGTGCAGAATAAAGGGAAACATGGTCCTGTACAGAAATACTCATATGAACTGGTAGTATTTTAGACCCACGTGTTGTTTCAGAACAACCTTTTAGTCTTTGTGCTGAACGATCTGAGCCAGTGCTCAAATTAGCAAAGTTCAGATGTCTTAAAATGACTCAGAAAGTAACCACTGATGATGCAGTGGGGTATGAACCCCTGGGAAATGACAAAAGAGTTGTGAAACATCTTCTAGCAGATAACTGTAAGTTGCTGCAATGCACAAAGGGTGTGTGTGTGTGTGTGTGTGTGACAGTGATGAATATAACAGTAACAGTGACTGGAGTTGCATTTGATTAAGACACTTAACCCTCAAACTGCACAGACTTATGTCATTAGACAGTAGTTTTTCAGGTTAGTATTGTTTCAGTAATAATAGTATGAACAAGGTTCTGCAGCTGAGGCATTTACTCAAAACAAATAGTACCTACACAGTGAAACTACTCATTTACTGTCAATGTATAAATATGTCCTGCTTAGCTTAGCAGCAACAAGTACCTAATAGTGGTTACACAGGGACACCCAAGGTGTGAAGTGACATGTTGAGCACTGAAAAGCAGGACAAAGCTTCAGCAGCTGCAGCAGACTGCAACGCATTTAAACACATTATCAACACAATCAGTTAGAGGTGGAGTTCTGAATCGCATGACAGAAGACGACAAAGTTAATTTGGTGTGGCTGATTTATACATACACAAAAGAAGTATTCTAAGCAGCACACATCCATAAGCGACATACTGGTCTGTGTGATTGGGTTGTAGCTGTGACTCTGGGGATCAAAGAGCAGGTTAGACTAAGGGTTAATTGGAAAGAGGAGACTCTGACTTCATCCTCCTGCATGCAGAGATAAGTCCTGATGTTTGCAGCTGTTAGATGTTCTCTGGGCATGTCAGAACACCACAGATGAAACTTCTCTGATTGAGAAAGAGATTGTTGAGATGTTTAGATATTTACTCTTGTTGCTGTAACAAACTAGAATAACTTAGTGGACAGGAAGACGATTCTCCACATACCAAACAATCACTCCAGCCTCACACAATGAGCAGAGTGTGATCTGTCACAGCCAGGGCTCCAATGTGGAGCTGTTGGACACAATGATGATTTGTTAAACTATCAACTCATATTATATAAAAATGACAAGGGATGTAATAGGTGTGTCTTTCTGTCCTCGAGGGACAAATGTACCTGATGTTGCAAAATAAATCCAGTTTGTCTGGAAAAGAAAAAAAAACAGATTCATGCCCTGATACATGCAATATCCTGCACGTTATATTTTTAAAATGCAAAAATACACAGCTCTCCTTGTTTGCAACGTGTACGGTAGCCTACATACTATATAAAGTTCATTTCTGAGTACATACTTGGCAAAAAGTATTTCCTACACATTCAGATGTTTCAGATCTGTAAAAGGAAAAAAGTGCAGTGGTTAACATCGATCATCCCATAATTTCATCATTTAACAACCATGATGTTTTTTGATTTTTTTTTTACCTAAATAGCATTTCCATAGTGAGCAGCAGCGTGTTGTTTTGTTTACAGCCCTGTAAACACACAGCTACCTTTGTCAGGGAGGAAGGAAGTGACAGCTGAATGAGCAAACAGGATGCAGGGAGCGGGGTGGTTGTGCTGAAGTTAACAGGAAGTTCATACTGCATTAATAAACGAGACAGGCCAACACATAATTACTCATAGAAAGCAGCTCCACACATTTAGGATTTCTAATGTCCATGAATAAAATGCTAAATAACATTTTTGACATGGTCTGGATAGTAGAAATACAAACCTTCACTCTAACTTTTTACTAATGTGCATATCAAATCATGATGATGATTGCGATTTTTTTGTATTAGAGAAAATCATACACATAGATTTCTGTACATGTGTCATCTTCATTGACAATTTACACTGTCTCCTAAGTGCATCCTTAAAGGAAGAGTTCATTGTTTTGTTTGCTTTCTGGTGAAGAGTTAGAAAAGTCATGTGGCAACACTTTTATACTTTTTGAATATGAGCTGTGGCCAATAGCTGATTTGCCTAGTTTAGAATAAAGACTAGGAAAGGTGAGAAACAGCTACCTGGACCTTTGTCCAAAAGTAACAACACCTACCAGCATCTGTAATGTTCATCAATTAACACATTATCAGACAAGAAAATGATTATAGGTTGTCTGGATTTGTGAATGTAAGGGTTTGTTTGCTTCTGAGTCAGTCCTGTGATCGACTGGGGTGTGAGCAGGGCAGAGACTTGAATGTGAATGTGAAAAAAGTACACTGCCAAGGAATAAAGTTTGCCAAGCTACCTGCCTATCTTACACTAACTTTCCCTCCCAACAGGATCAGCATGGCATACAAAGGTCCTGTTTATGGCCTGAGTCGTGAGGTTCAGAGTAAGATTGACAAGAAATATGACCCGGATCTGGAAGAAAAGCTGGTACAGTGGATCATTGCCCAGTGTGGCCCTGGGGTCGGCAAGCCTGAATCAGGCAAGCTTGGCTTCCAAAAGTGGCTCAAAGATGGATGTGTGAGTGTTGGGTTTGCATAAGAGTAAATATCTCTATATAGCACTTTAAATTACATTGTGTACAGTATATTCAGAGGCACCTGCTCCTTCTCTGTGTCTGCAGGTGCTGTGTGAATTCATCAACAGCCTCTATGGAGCCAACAAGCCAGTCAAGACCATCAAGAGCTCCAGTATGGCGTTTAAGCAGATGGAGCTAATCGCCCTGTTCCTCAAAGCTGCTGAAAACTATGGAGTCATCAAAACTGACATGTTCCAGACTGTAGACCTCTTTGAAGGCAAGACCAGCAGCAGAACTTATCTGTATCATTACAACACTGCCTTGTTAAGTGTTAAATGTGAAGTTCTTTCAGTATAAATAAGGAGATCGTCTCTCCTTTGTATTTCATGTAGGCTGTTCTTATTTGTGATTATTACATGTCAATAGGCAAAGATCTGGCTGCTGTCCAGAGGACCCTGTTGGCTCTGGGTAGTTTGGCAGTCACAAAGGATGATGGGAATTACAAAGGAGACCCCAGCTGGTTTCCTAAGTGAGTATGAGCAAACTAGTCTGACTGTGGAAAGCCACTGGAACAAAAGAAGTTTCAGTACTGAGGAATGAGATTGTGGACTAAGGGTTGTCTGTTTGTATGTGTGCAGGAAGTCGCAAGAGAACAGGAGAGACTTCTCCGAGGAACAGCTGAACGAAGGCAAGAGTGTCATCGGCCTGCAAATGGGCACAAATAAAGGAGCAACTCAAGCTGGCATGACAGGCTATGGACGGCCGAGGCAGATCATCAACAACCCATGAACCTGAGCGGTGCTTAAAGCCTCCTCCAATACACTCCTCTGTTTGTCCTCTGGAAGGCCCATCAGTGAGGATGGCAAAACTCTTACATTGGCAATTACAAGAAATGTGACCTGACTGTTTTCAGGACTAAACTGGACCAAAACAGGGACCAACAAGATCATGTTGAGCAAACACACATAAAACACACATAAATACAGGCCTTTAACAGTAAAAGTAAAAAAAAAAAATTAGATAGAGAATTTTATTTTGCATTTTTAGCCAGCCTTGTAAATAATGTTTTCTTAAAGCTGTTTTTCATTCCAGGGGTTTTAACTCATTACCTTAAAATCAAATGCACTTGACATTATTGCAAGCCATAAGATATTAGATTTCTTACAGAGACTGTTTTCAGTTCATCTCAGTACACTATAAAAATCAACCTGCAAGTCCAAATCCATGTTTATGTGTTACACTGTCCTAGCTTATCTGCCAGTGCTGCTCTTCAGTCTTTAGTCTTTAGTAGTGCATTCAAGGACATCCTGATATCCTTGAATGTTCTGAAAAAGTATGACATGGTTATAGTGCAACAAAAATGACAAAGAGCAAACCCTCTGCCCATTTGTTGTAGTGTGATGAAGGAGTGCCAGCCTGGAGGAGTGTTGCAGTCTGCAATAATGTTAAGCACAATTGAAGTTAATAGGTTACAACATTAGAAAGGCAATTGCCTGGTCTAGAAAGGTCTGAAGAAAACTATACACGTGGGTTTTATCTGCTCCATAACACAATCTCTGAGTTAACTAATCAATCTAATCAAGGTGTTGGACCTTCTTTTTTGTCTTTATTAAATCACATACAATGGACAACTGTTAAATAAAGTTTGATTGTCAAGAAGTCTCCTGTGTGACGCATAGATTAAGAAATGACGTGGCGTTGTTGACATTTACTGATAATGCTATTGACCACACACTGTGCTGTGTGGTTCTTGATAAACTGGTACCAGGTAAACAGAAAAAGACATTAATGTGCATAGCAACCCATAATAAATCTGTCAGCGTTTTTGCAGGTAACTATAGCATAGCCCTGTTTGTTTTAAACCTGAGCTGTTCACACAGAGATAAGCAGATGCGATAAAATCTGGGGGGAGGAGCGAAAATGTTGAGAGGGAGTAGTATTGGGTGGAGATAGATCCTGGAGGGGTTTTTTTTTCTTGGCTGAGCTTTATGTAGTTGGATTAAAGGAAAGAAACAATGGGAATTTAAAGTAGGTCCATCACTATCTCCTGCCAAGGTTTTGTTTTTACTAGGTTTTTAGTTGAGTACCAAATAAGCTGTGTAACATGAACTGACTCAGAACAAGGTCAGAAATAGAAAAGAAAAGTTAGGCTTGATGGGAGTAAGAGAAGTGATACTTTTTCTTAAAAGAAACATCCAGGTGGAATCAGACACAGGACATTAAGGTGGCTGGGTTCAGAACCAGCATAGGTCAAGACAGAACAGGCCTTAAACGTTTCCAAAAAAGGAGTGATCACCGCAGAGAGAGAGTGCAAATAAAAATACTTCCTTTTCCCCCTTCCTTCTTATTCTTCATCTGTCAACAGGAAACTGTTCAAAAAGTATTGACACAGTGGGGTAAATCTGTTTATTGTAAATTCATGTTAAACCAGTACAGATATGAAACAAATGGAACCAATACAGTGAATATGAATATTTTCAGACTGCAAACTGCTGCCATTAGATGTTTGATCACTGGTGCAGTCGCATATTAAAAACAGACTGAATAGCATCTACCTCCCTTTGATGGATTGGGATCATATTCTTTCTAATGACCTCTATATTAACACTTACTCTGCTGTTGATGAAGCTGCAGCACATTAGTCTGTGCAGAACAGCAGCTGCAGTATTGATAACTACAAATTCCACAACGTGTTTATTATTTCACACTAACGTTTATACGAACAGAGATTTTTACTCACTCTGCCCCTGAACACAATGAGCCGAGACAGTTTCAAACTGGAACTGATTCCTTCTCACTGTTTGTCAGTACGTCACACATCGCTGCCTCGCTGCAAACTGTTGTGTCAGGAAACTAAAATATTTAAATGTGTAAGGAAGGTCATACAAAGTGTAAATGGATTCATCTGTTGTTTATATGCGTCATAAAACACTATATTTGGATGATCATGATATGAAGGAAAGAAGTAGATTTTAATAACTCCATATGTTCCCTCTGGAAATGTTTTGCCTTCAGTAGCTTATTCTGTCATTTCATGTGTCTTTATTTTCAGATAATGTGGTAATGATGCTTAGATCACCAAATAATTTCAATATAACATTTGTCAGCACAACATCCTAAAAGACAAATGTCAAAATATAGTAAAAATGTCTCCATTTCACAGATGTATTAGGTTGTTGTCACCGTAGGAAGGCAACTTAAAGGAATTAAACTGAAAAAAAAAAAAAAAACAAACCCACATCTGAAACATTCCCCAAGCAAATTAAAACAAATTTTTGATCCTTATCTTATCGACTCAGTGCAGCTCATTTGTAGAGAAGCAGTGATGCCTGGCATTTTTAACACTGGAGCATTTTTTTTTTTCACTCCAACAGGGTTTTAATGAAAGTGTGGAAACACCAACACATCACCGCTTCACCACAGGGGAATGTACTTTGCTGCCATACCGGGGCATAACAGGGTCGACAGCAGCCTTGAGGTTAAAGTTGCCTTATGACTGGAGCGATGCCAGTTTAAATCCTTTACACTACGTGTGAAAATGTGAATGGAATGATGTAACGCCTTCTGTTCCTTAAGGAGAGACACCTTCACTGCTCGAGTTGTTAGGTAACAAGTGACGTGAGAGTAATTTCATAATACAGGAAACAAGTAAGTTCCAGTTTGCACATTTGAAAATAAAATAGTAGCTGAAATGGCCATTCTGTCCAGTTTTTAGGCTCAGACTAGTGCAACGGTGAATAAAGTCACTAAGTTAGGATACTGAGTGGAAAAGGTCACCACACAAATGAGACTTTGGCTGGTCTTCAGAAACAGAACTGGCAGTGTTTGAGGGTGCTGAGCCAGTAAGGAATTATGTCCATGTTGCATCACTAGTAACGTCTACGAGCTGGTCTATCTGCACTGTATCGTATAGTCTCATTCGTACACACTCCCAGGCACAAAGGCTGATGGGTAGTAGTGTGATACCTTCTGCAGTGGGCGAAACAATCTCACCACAAGGCCCAGTGGGAGTAAGCATGCATAATATTTTAAGCCAGCTTGGACAATAGGTCTGTGTGCTATAAAAGCTCCAGAGTATAAGAAAAGCTTTCAGACAACAAAAGGTACAAGTCTGCTCTAATTATCTTTAAGAGCTAAAAGGCTTTCTTCAGTGGCTCAAATAAAAGTCCTGGATTTAAGTGTCTTTACCTGCTTTACACGTTTTCCCAAGAGCAGATCAACTGCACTGTTATATTTTCATCAAGGTTTCTACATTTAAAGATCTGACTTCTTACTACAAAGCTCTTTTGTGAACAGCCTAAATTTACACCATATATGTTTTGACATTACTAATCTTGTTACACAAATGATGAAAGGCGAATCAGATTTGAATTTACAGGCTTGTTTGGTTTGTACACAATGTCAGGAAGTGTTGTCAGGCCAAGTGACACTCCCTCTTGTAAAGTCACTAGTGAATAAATCTCACAACAAAAGATGGAGGACAAGTGTGAGGAGTTTTGTGATTAAAGAAAAACAGATAATAGGTTTGTGATTTAAATATAAATCCTGCAGCGACTGTTTACAATGCAGAGACTGGTTGTATGTCTAGAACAGGCCAAATAGCAGCTGGCATTGCTGAGAACTTGGCTCCAAACTGCATTTAAACACCAAAAAACTCAATCTTCTTATTCCACAAGAAAAGCCTGGAGGCATTAATTGTAAGCAAAAGCAATGTTAGGCTGCTTTGTTTTATATGCAGCAGGATGATGTCAGTACTAGGAATGAAGACGGCCCAGATGACTGCATTCAAGAAACGACTGCCCTGGGTCCAGCAGAGAAATCCATCCATCATCTATACCCAGTTATTCCTAACCAGGGTCACAGGGATCTGCTGGAGCCTATCCCAGCTCTCTTTGGGTGAAAGGCAGGGGTCCACCCTGGACAGGTCACCAGTCCATCACAGGGCCACATAGAGACAAACAACCTCACACACTCACACTCACTCCTATGGGCAATTTAGAGTCACCAATCAACCTGACATACATGACATGCTGGGTCTCAAACCAGAGACCTTCTAGTTGTGAAGCAACAGTGCTAACAAATCAGCCACTGTGCTGCCCCAGCAGAAAAATCAATGCATATAAATTGATCCTGATGACCTGAATGTGGAATAGAAAGGCCCTCTTGAATTTGTCTGGACTGAAGTGTGGCAGACATGGCATTAAAACAGTATTAATCCAGATAAAACTGCTCTATTTGCAGTGGAAAATTATAAACCAGATTGGTTGGATATTTTTGCAAGTTCTCCTTGATCACCTTCTAAAGTGGTTTCATAAGAGAACAGACTACTTGAAACAGCGTAAGTGAAACAGAATAGTTAAACATAGATGTCACATAAAAAAAAAAAACGCTGCCTCCAGGCCGAGGTTAACGTGAAGACTAGATTAGTATATCTGTGAATGACTCACGGACATAAAAAAGGTTGATCAGGAGACATAGCAGAAGGTATTTTGTATGTGTCATTATCTCTACATGTGCTGGCACTGAAAGATAAAAGGGAGAATAAAGTCGGTCACAGGAGTATCAGGTGTAAATGATGGGTAATATGAGTCAAGATGCAAGTGTTTTCCCTAGAAACATTTGGTCTGAGGCCAAACATTAAGATCTGAAAGATTAAGATGTCATGAGAGGAAATCAAAGCCGTTAAAGCAGAGAGACAAGTTAAAAGCTCAGAACATGCAAACAAAAATCAATTTCCATCCTCAAAGCTTAACTTCAAGAAATGCTGCCTTTGATAAACAATGTAATAAAATTGGTTTAAAGATCTGCATGTTACCGGCAAGTTAATCAAACCATCATGACGGTCTTACACCTCATCATCTGACTAGCTGCTGCAGTTTACTTGTAAAGTGCTTTTGACAGATGAGGAGTTTCACTAACTGATTTTTATAGTTCTAATTATCTTTATAAAGATATAATAGTGCCAGACTTTCATGAAGGCCTCACCTGGCTTATGCAGATTACTACCACAGTTCAAACTCCTAAAAAAAACCCACAGTGGACACAGACTCCTGATGTGTCTCTGCTGCTAAACAAAAACAATCCAGTAGCTAAAACAATTCTTAAGGGGCTTTTGGGTTTCCTGATCTTCTGCTTTTACAGTGACAACTTCTGCATTTCGCTTCCTCCGATGTCACAGGTTCAGATTGTTAAGTTTAAACTTTTGACCAACAAAGCACCAGGCACAAGATTGCACCCAAAATAATGATCTCAAAGTGCCGCCATATCAAGATATGTGAAAATACTAATTGAGATCAAAGTCAAAGACACTTATTTTGAAGGAGGTACGTGTATTTTTTCAAACTATTTTGATATATTTCATTCATAACCTGCTTTTAAAGGATAGTTTGTCAAACCACAGATCAGTGAGACCTGCATTGTGCACAACAGTCTAGAGAATGTGTGTTGTTGTTTTGACTTTTTCCACTGGACCAAATGCTTAATCACTTGTGTCACTGCTGAGGTGCTGAATAAGTAGACATTTTGGTGTACAATCAGTTACCCTGCTGCTAGTAGGTACGGTATAACACCACTAGTGTTTGTAGCAGATGACGTATAGCTCTAATAACCACAGGCATGATGTAGCCAATACACCATTTATCACACTTGGCAGCTTATTACCATTCCTGACCCCACCGCTCTGTGCATACAGTAATCCACTATGGGTGATTCCCTATTCATACAGGACATGCAGAAGCTACATTGTGTGGTATAGGCTCCCAGCGCTTATTCGTACTAAACTGAAGCCAAATTTCAAACATGTAAATAGAGCAGAAACAACACATAAAGCCAAATGTACATTTTATCAGGGTTTGGCTAACTCAGGGGTAAGGACTCCACCTCTGTTAATGCCCGATGGGATGAGATAGTTATCATTTCCCATTTTCACACAGTGTGTTTATACAAGGAGCAGTCAAATATTTATCCAGATTCTGCCTAGTCGGTTTTAAGCCTTACAAACATAAGGGGATATTTAGATCTGTCAGCCTGTGGACAAATTGTCTGAGTTTGTTTTGACTGTGTAATCGAGAAACTTTGCTGCATGCTTGCTACCTTTTCAGGTTGTGCAAATTTATGTTACCCAATTGTGTTGTTTGAATTTTTAACACTTCACAGCAAAGTAAAATAGCAAGTGTAATTTCTCACATAATTTCTCACGTACATGAACTCATAATCTGAATCCAGCATGCATGGTGTTTATGTTGTTTAGTTTTGGGCTGAGCTTAACGTGTAAAAGTACTTTCCATTACATGCTATACTTCATACTTTCCTCCACTGCATTTCACAGGCAGTACTTCACAGGCAAAGTCGTACTCTTACTTAAAACACATAAACTGGTTTTGTACATTAAATGCGTATTAGTGTGTAAACTAGGCAAATTTTGCTCCATCTTAATGAGCATGAAGATTAAATTGCTGCTTACACTTGCATGAACAATAATAACTCAATGACACTTTTGGGTCACAGTTAAAATTAGTAAGAGCAATATTAAAATCGAGTTTAACTAAACCCTTTACAACCTAATCTCTAACACACCTACCTCTATAATGACATTATTACTTTACCTACTTTTGAGTGCTGCTGGTGAATTGTTACATCATTAGAGATAAAATGCTGAAAGCAAATAACGTAGGCAGTAAGAGATGTGCGAACAGCACTGAGCCGAGTTAGTGTCTTTCTAAGTTCAGTTCTCTGACAAAACGGTTCCCTCTGTTGGTGAATGTGAAACACTAACACACTGTGCTGTAAATAGCTGATTTCAGAACCCTGCAACTTAGATTTAAACATTTCATTTCAAACATGATCACTCGAAACAAACTGTAAAAATAGAAGATGCAACACAGATCTTGTTTTGTTTTTTATTTTGATTGGAATGCTTTACCTCAATGTAACAAGAAGCCAAAACAGTGCAAACACTGTATTGCACCAAACACAATCCGATCCACCCCCTTCAAGCATCATTTTCTCAAGCTTCACATGTTTTATTTACAACTGGGGTCACTTCTAGTCACTCACATATCCAACTTACACAATCCAGTTCCACACATACTGTACACAACCATCCCCATGAACACTTAAGGCACACACACACACACACACACACACACACATACACTATTTATATTTAAACACAGCACGCAAATGTGCAGAGCCTAAGACAACAGTAACGCATTTAATGCTTGACAGGAGACTTTCAGCCACAATGTCAACACAACTGAAGCCAAGAAGAAACCACTATAGTATAAGTGCACAGATGAATGGTTTTCTTTGCATGGCCTGTGACTGCTTTGTCGCATTTAGCATATTCTGTAACGTTGTGTTTAGTAGCTTAACCACGTGGCTGCTTTGCATTCCTAGAAGCATTCAATAACTATAATATGTAGAGATGTCAGGTCCTAGGGTGGCAGGGCTGGAGTCAAGTACAAATACAACAGGGGCAGAAATAAAGGGGAGGTGGAAAACAGAAGGAAGAGGTGCTTTTAAAAGAAAATACTGTAAATTCACATATTAAGAAGGGAGAGGGAGAGAGAGCCTGTGGGTGTCTGACTATGTCTGGATATATTAGTGTGAACTACAAATGCACATTAAAAAAACTGTCTCACATCTGTATTTGTAAGGTAATATGAAAGCAGGAAGAGAGGAGCTAATGTGACAACTGACTTTTTTTTTTTTTTTTAAACTAAAAGATAAAATCAAGTGCATTGTTGAACTGCAATACTACTGCAAAAACAGTGCACATGCAATCATGAAAAACAGTGGAATATCATGGCCTGAAATGATGTATTGAAATATTCTTTTTACTCAAAAATGCCCTTTAGTTAATAGGATACAAGGACAGAAGTGTTGCATGTAAGCAGCGGGGGTCGGGGTGTTTGGAAGACCAATACAGACTATTCAGACAAGTAGATTAGACAGTGTAACATCACTAATGAGTCTGTGTGAATGCTCGACTGTCTGATATTCACTTTATGCAGAATCGCTGTGTGACTTTCTACGCCGAAGCTCACGCTCGCCTGGAAACATGCATGCAGCGAACACCAAAACAACATAGCAGTGTAGTGCGGTCTCTCTAAATATCCACTGATTCAGTTTATGTTGATTAACAATTTGTGAAGATGTTTATTAAATCCTTACACTGAATTCTAAAATGAACATTGAGTAGGCTATGTGCTCCTTATCTGAGTGAGTATATGACGTAGTACACATTAAGAACTTGACTAACAAAACTGTCATAGCCAATTTACATGCTGTTTGCTTTGCATGATCACACTTGAAGCAAAATCATTTAAATGTGAGTTCTTACGTAATACTGTGCCTGTAGCAGCGGTTCCCAACCTTTAAGTAGCCTTACATTGAGGACTGACTTTCACTTCTCTGCTTGAAATTTTAGCAGCCTGAAGATGATGTTTACGGGGAAAAAAAGCATTTAAACCCTTCACTTATCTTGTGACCCCCTCAGGTTGGGCACCACTGCTATGGAGCATACCCATTAGACTCAAAACAGTGAATAATGCTGGAATACACTCTTTCTACTGTACGTTGTTCGCTGGACTTATCAGGTGGTAACAGAGAGGTTAGCAGTTTTGTAGACATTAAACAAAATGTGAAGAAGAAATTTGATTGTGTTTTATATCATGTTTCCATAGCAAAGTTAAGATGGAGAATTAATCTGTGTGTGCCACTGCAGTCCCTCATGATCTCTGTATATCTGCCCTATTATTCAGAGTAGTCTGACCTTGGTTAATCCTTTTGCAATAGAGCTTACTACTGCAGTCACAGTGTCTACATCTGAGTAGTGAGGTCTCTCTCCCTCTTTAGCACCTCTCCACAGATGAATGTCATCCCACACCCCTCAAGGGCTCACTCACATCTGGGTACCTCTTCCCTGCTTATGAGTGAGCCACTTCTCCTCCAGACACCAGGGGCATGTCTCCCCCTTCCCTCCACAGCAGCAGGTGAGACATGCCTCTGGATAAATGCATTGCTCGGCCACAGCCCTCAAACCAGCGACGCCCGTCTTTCCTCCGGCGTCTCCTCTAGTATCTGAAGCAGCAGGTCACTGAGGGGCTTAGCCATGGCGCGATACCCAGCAGCCGTCAGGTGAAGGAAGTCAAACATGTCCTGTGGCAAGATGGTTCCATCAGAGTGGACAAACTCCCCGCTCACATCCAAGAACTGAGCCTGACCCAGTCGTGGCAGCCAGGAGCTCAGTAAGCCGTTAACAGCAGCATTCTTCTCTCTCAGCAAGTTGGGACGCTCCCCTCGAGGCAACAGACCCTGAGGACCATAAAAACGTATTTGACTTACTGAGAGTTCATGTGCGATATTCTGTATTTTAGTTTTAATTAAAACATTTGACTCTCTCTGACTGGCCTATTGTCTGTTAGTGTTTCCTACTGAACCAAGGGCCATTGATAGTCTGTAAGAGTCACAGGGCGAACTGGTAACTGGCACTCAAAACTAAATCCAGATCCAGATCAACATTTTAAATCTCAGGAGTCGACGAACGCGCCAGTGCGTTTTGTGGCATCTTCTCCTGATAACGTCGAAACAAACTTAAATCACTCCGTCAGTTTTGATCGCACAGATAAAAGCAGTAGATCATTAGAATCTGTAAAGGCTCTGGTTTTATTTGTATACACTCATAATAACAAACCGCTGGGCTTTTGTAAAATAAAAAAAGCAGACAGGGTGCACTCTCTGTCTTCTCTCTTCATAGACAGGTAAATAAAGCAACCAGAATCTCAGCAAATACTTGCCCCATAAAAATATGAAATATATGGCTAGAAAGCTTGAAATCTCTTCGTTTAAACTGAGCAATTGAAGTTGAAAACAAATCATCACTTTTTATTTAATCCGTATGAACGTAAGGAGCGATCTTGCCTCGCACTGAGCACACTGTTCATTTGGAAATACACGCCCCCGAGAAATGGCATAAAACGTCAAACGTCATCATAGAATTTACTCACTTTTTCTGTGTGTTTGTATGATGGCACGGTACGTGGGTGAATAAGTGCTTCGTATGTTCCAGACAGCGACGAAGAGTTTATTGTGTCCTCAGAAGAAAAACGCAACTCAGATGACAAACGTTTGCATCTCCATTGTATTGCAGTAATTCCCTCTCAGCCACATTCCTGACTGAAAGGCTCATTTTGCGGTTCTTTGTGCGGGTCTTTGTCTTCTCAGGTAAATCACATGACTATTCATGATCACACAGCTTCCTGCATATGTCTTTTCTAAACACAAAGTGTCTTAGAAAATTTAAATCAGTGTATTGTTTTCTGTGAATGAGTGAACAAGATGACTTTCACATCATTTTGAGGCAAACACTTTTGGCCACAAGATGCAGTTCTCCAAAGTCTTGTGAACCCATGTCCTGTATGTGTTTTATGGTCTTGTTTCAGTGACTTAAAAATTTT
Source organism: Mastacembelus armatus (assembly GCF_900324485.2). Lineage (NCBI taxonomy): Eukaryota > Metazoa > Chordata > Actinopteri > Synbranchiformes > Mastacembelidae > Mastacembelus > Mastacembelus armatus. The sequence goes on from NC_046646.1 coordinate 9,749,070, forward strand.
AGTTTTTCACTAACCATGCATAAACACTGTTTTCTCAAAAACACAATCATGTATAAACTTGCTGCTCACATATTATTGTAGTCCAGTTTATGCTGATTACAGTGTTTTCAGACTTTAGACATTAATATGTTTAAAAGACAATGAAAAAAATCACAAATGTCAGGGCATGTCAAAACTTGTCCAGGGCCCCAAAACACCCTTAGAGGGTTAATACTGACAACAAATATATTTGATATTGTCACAAGTAATGTCTGGAAATCTTCAACCGGGTATACAAACAATTTTAGAAAAGAATTCAGCTGATTTTTCACTTAATCTACATTTTCCTTTATGTAGAGAAGAACAGAACATGAAAACATTTTGTTCTGCCATATATGTTTATGGAAACTTGTAACCAGAAAGCTAAACTACAAATATCAACATACCAGCTGAAAACAAACTAACTGCAACAAAAGATGAGATATGCAGATAGACTTACCAGTACAACTATCTTCGCCTTAGGGAGGCGGGAGGTGAGCAGTTCTGCAATCGCAAGAATTCCTCCTGCAACTTGCTCTGCCGTGTGTTCATAATTGTTGGTTCCTACCCACACCACCACCACCTGGATGATACCACAGACAGACACCTTATTCACTTACACAGGACACAACAATGGACCATCAGGCCACCTTGTCCTGCTAAATAAGATAATATGGTAAGGAAGAGTTGCATGCATGTTTTTTTTTTTTGGTAGTGAGACAGTGTAACAGTAACAGAGTCATAACACTGTATGCGTGTTTTGTGAATAGCAGAAAAAAAAAATGTGGATGGAAGAGTTTTCTTTGCAAATGAGATGTAAAAATTACTACATGACACTACATGAAAATATTATTTTCCCCTAAAGTTTTCTCTTACCTTGGGCCGAATGTTCTCCAGCTCTCCATTCTGCAGCCTCCACAGCACATTACAGGTGGTGTCCCCGCCAATGCCAAAGTTGAGCGCATGAAGGGGGGAGAACAACTCTCTCCACACCTGTGGACAGGAATCCACAAATCTCTACTTCACATGAGAATTTGGTGACCAGTACTAAATAACTAGTTGATGCCCGCAGCAAAACAGGCCAATGCTTAACAAGATGCAGAACAACATTCTGGTAGTGAAGCAACGTTAACAAGCTGTGTAGTACAGTTATTCTATGTGTCTAGAGCACTGTGCGAAAACATCAAGATTTAGAGCAGCTTGACTCACCTCATACTGCTGCATTAGTTGTACCATAGAATCCCCTACAAAAAGCACATCTGGTTCACCATCCTTGCACTCCTGAACAAATCTTGTATGCTGTAAAAAAAACACAAACTCATTACAAGAGAGCTGATCTATAACTGTCAGATGAAGAGGAAAAAAAATCATCCATAGAAAAATATGCAATTTAATTATATTCTTCCCAAGTCAGACAAACTCCTACAAGCTCATCACAGTCGAGACACGTCTGATACCCCATCTAACAGAGACAGGAATAAAGCAGACTGTCTCTGTCCTTTTAGCTTTGCAGGATTAACCTCACATAGACGTACCAGGAGGTGCCACTTAACCAGCTAGACAGTGCTCTTGGGAGCCGTTGCAGCGACAGCAACCTTATCCCCACATTTGCCAATGATATTAAGGACATCATAACATCATCTAATGACATTGTAGAAATTTAGCTTACATGTCTTCATTTGTCAGTATTCTCCACACAATAATTCCTTCCACAGGACCACAGCACAATCATCACCACTGATGGTGAGAGTCGAATACAAGGTCTGAATTCAACATTTAAATTTCAGCACAGTGAGTGACACACAGAGTCAGAGTCACAGTGGGATGTTGTCCACTGGTTGTTTTAAGTGGTGAGAGACAAAGAGGTACCTAATGTAAAGCAAACCAAATTGTGACTCTAACTGCAAACAACTACTGTCTGGTTATAGATCAGTGACCAGCAAAACTTTCCATCCACGGTGCAGTTAGCAGTATATACAAAGAATTTAAAACATTAAGGTTTTGGTTTATAGGGATCAAAACTGCAACTGCAACTAATAACATGAACATGCACATATTTTTGAGAAACAATGTCAAACTTCCACATAAACTGTGCTTTGCATACAGATCTGGTATTTTATATATGAGGATGACGAGTCTGACCGTAATAATAATAATAATAAAGAATAAAGCATAATAAACACTCCCAACCTGTGACAGCCACCGTCCATCTCCTTGTACATCATCTACAAGCTGAGGCACTGCAGCTGGGTTCAGTTCATCACCACTCATCCTACAGGAGACACCAGGGTTTATTCACACACACACACACAAATTGACATGAGTGCGTTGTTAGTCTGAGGAGGAAAGAAACCATTGTTGAGATGCAGCAGCTCAGCCTTTCAGGAGCAGGTTTATTAAGGATTTAAGCTACTTTCGATTTCCTGACGTGGTGTTTATGGACCAGAGACCACAGAGCAGACCTCATTAAACCCGCTGGGCTACTGCTTATCTGTCGTCAGCTCCTCAGCTAGCGTTAACTCGCTAGCCAGCGACTGACTGGAGCCTTACACGGCTGCATCTCTGAGACCTAACGTTTGACATCGCCCCTAGTGAGCATGAACATTTCCAGAAACTACTTTATTCCCAACACAAGCTACCTGACGGGGTGCTGGTCGTCGCCTCTCGGCTTCTTTCCCCAACTTCCCTTCACTGCTGGCGGGTATCCGAGGCGGATGATGCTCGCTGACCGTTAGCTGGCTCCAGCCGAGACAACAAAAGGCGTGTCAAGAAGGCGAAGCTCGAGACTCTGTCCTGGGAAGAGGGCCGAAATGACACCAGCTGCTGTAACACGGAGGAACCGTGTTCAACAATGTGCCCTGAGATGTGTCTGCCAGGAGGCTTTACAGGTTGCACACATGCCCAAAGTCAAACTCTTATCACGCCCATATCTAACTCCACTAAACGCCCGGGTGTATAAATCTAAACACGGCTACCTGCTTATAATTTCCTACAGTTGGCTATAAACATACAGCTTGTAGGGTTTCCTTCCTGAGAGTTCAGACATAGAGAAACAAACACCCAGTCACGCAATGAATCATGGGCAAATGCTTTTACTTTGTTCTAAAAAAAAAGACACTTTCTCAGATATTTGAGATAAATTCAATGAGTTTCCGACACAGGCTACAGAAATATCTCAAAGCGGGAGAGCATCTCTCACTTTAAACAACGTAAACCACCGCCATCACCTTTCCTGCGTGAGATGCTGTAACTGCCACTGGCGACCCATCTCCGCCCCAAGTTCTAGTTTCAGCTAATCGCAATGCATCATGGTCAGATCAAATGTTACATTCAAGTACTGGAGGAAACTTGGGAAAGTTCGACACTCATTTTAGGTGTGAATAAAATATGTTTTAACAAACAACCAAAAGAAAACAAATGACAAATATAATTGAGTAATTTCTGATCAACATCATTAATCGCAAGTGATAGAAGTTGATATCAGCAGATAAGAACACTGAACAGTAGATTTTCTTTAGCAATATTAAGATACAAGCTTTAGTTCTTCTCAGGTTTTGTTTGTGATTTGATACTCTGACCACAGGGTGGTACCAGTGAGCAGAGTGTCGGCTCTGTGCGTCAAAATGCTCTGGACAGACACAGACATATAAAAGCGCAGATTTATCAAGCACAAACAGGAACGAAGTGATCTTATTTTGATAAGCACTGAACTGAAACAGCTGAAAGTTGGCCGACAGGTTGAGGGGGCAGGTGAACGTGTTCAGAGTAAACTCCACCCACTAGGTGTGTTCGGGCAGAGTGGTTGGTGATTTTGTGTTTCTTCCCCTAAAGTGTAGATTCACAGGCAGTCTGCGGGGATTGTGACGGAGATTGTGACGTCCATGACCCCCTTACATAAACTTACATGAAGGCGCTTCTCCAGAGGACGCAAACCGCCGGAGTTTGGGCAGCATAAATGTTTTATCCCATGAATCGGATATGGCTTCTGCTTCTCCTGGGAGGGTTCGTGGTGCCAGGTGAGTCCGGAAAACTTCCGCTTCAATAAAAACACTCAGCATTCCCCGACAAAAAAAACAATGTACCGATTCTTCTTAAAATTCAGACACAGGTAATACCAACCACTGCTGCAGGACAAACAACATGCCAGAGTCTGCTGTTTAGTTTGAGAGGCCAAGGACTTAGTAAATAGCAGGTTATAACTTTCTGCTCCAAGTAGCGACAGATAAGGGCGTCATATAACCTACAAGCATTTGTACACATACAGACTGCGGGTGTTTGTTTAGCGCAATGGCCTAAATATTTACCTTCAGCTGAAAGTTCATTTGGGATATTTTATCCAACATGTGTCAATGTAGAAGAGTGATTCACATTTTATATAAAATAAAGAAAAATCACTAGTAATAGGGGTCATAACAGGGTCATCACTGTCAAGCAGCGTTTGTATGTCTGGACTGCACTCAAACACTCACTAAAGTGTGTGTGTGTGTGTGTGGGCGTGTGGGCGTGTGAGCGAGCAGGGCGAAGTAGTGGTGTGTAGGCTAATGAATTCCACCACACCTGTTTTGTTATCAGTTTGTGTTGGTGAGTGGGCGAGCAGGGATTCCTACTGTCACAGTGTCACCATCACACAGAGCTACATGTGAAGCAGAGAGGATAAAATAACTCTGCACCCCTGTAACCTGACTGTAAGCTTTGCAAACAAATGCTGCACAGTTCTGGGACTCTTTCGCAGTTGAAATCAATGTCACGTATTCAGTACATTTTTTCCTTGTTGACTAATGACACACAGGAAAACTATGTCAAATCACAGTCACTGAGGTACATCCTGGTGTCCAGGAGTTCAGCTGTGTGTCTAGAAGAGATACTATACTGTAAAAACTGTGAAACCTCTTGTAGGTTCTTCATCCAGACACCAAACGTGTCCTATCAAACTCTGTTGTCCTATTTAACTTTCATTTACAGTCATGTATTTATTTTTATGACTTTGTGCGCAGGAGTAGAAATCATTTCCTGAGGTTTGTAATTTGATGCTGGGGGGAAAAAAAGCATACCTGTGTTTTTTCAGATACATTGTAATATTCCCTGTGTTTTTATGGGATCTGTAATGATGGCCTCTATCTGACCGTCTGAACTCAAACACACATGCAATCATTAACCAACATTAGGCATGACACCTTAAATTCACACTGCTGTTTGCTGTACTGACGTACTCATGAAGTCATGTAGAAAAGTGGAAAATCAGGTCGTGCATGCAGTGGCTGTAGAAGAAATTATGGGCAGTTGTCAGCAAAAGAAACTGACACAGTTTATTTCCACAATCAGCAAACACCAGAGATCTGAGGCACATGGCACTTTGATTTCAGCTGTCAAGGACATTTAGATATTCAGTGTACTACATGTTTTTCTGCAAGCAGCTCTGCTCTAGGCCATCAGTGGAGGTTTTGTCTTGAGGTTATGTCTTGACAAGTATTTTTTTTTTCTTCTGGTTGTCTTTATCACAGGGGTCCGCCATGTCAGTGGAATAGAAATTTACACAACCAGTGAGATGGAAGTGGTCAACGGGACAAATGTAAAACTGAAATGCACCTTCATTTCCAGTCACCCAGTGTCACCTCAGACTGTCATAGTGTCCTGGAACTTCCGCCCCTTAAATTCAGGAGTTGATGAGTCGGTGTGTAGAAACTGTGTGTGTGTGTGTGTGCGGGTGTGTTTAATTCAAAATAATGCACTGCACTGCACATGTCCAATCCAAAAGAAGAGTCACTGGCTGGTCTGCTCATGCAGTGTATTATTTTATGATCTTTTATGTAACCTTTCTGTGTTAACGTGTTAATGTCTACACCTTGATTTTTTTTTTTTCTGGATTGTGTGTTTTTTGTGTGTCTCAGGTGTTCTACTACCAGGAGACACCATATCCTCCTGAACAAGGACGTTTTAAAGGCCATGCAGTGTGGTCGGGGGACATTATGAAACAGGACGTTTCTATCACCCTGCATGAGGTGGTGCCATCCTTTAATGGTACCTACATCTGTCAGGTGCGCAACCGACCAGATGTGCATGGCAGTAATGGAGAGATCGTCCTCAAAGTTGTCAATAAAGGTTAGACCAGCAGCACACTGCATGCTGCAAAGACTCAGTAACTTTGGGAAGGTAACATGTACAATAGTAAAAGCAAATTAAAAATTTGAGGAACTTTAATCTCATTTTTGCTAATCTCATTACTTTTAGTTACCCTCTCTGAGATCAGCATCCTGGCAGCAGCCATTGGGGTCTCCTGTGGTGTAATCCTGATTGTCCTAGCTATAATTGTAGCAGTGAGGTTGTACAGGAAAAAGCGACTGGAAAACAGCATTGAGATGAACCCACAGGAGCTTGAGTGGAAGGGTCGCGGTGTGTTGTGAGGGCCACAGAGGTGCTCCTCTTCTCTGGACTGCTGCGGAGTCGGACTGGCTGGGTCCGTTCTGCTGGAAGAGAAAGAGGAAAGAAACGTTGATGGTGGGAAACCTCCCTTTTTCTTCCATGTCTGCTCTTCCACTGTGTTGTTATTGTAGTTTACCTCAGTATTAGAGCATGTCGTTTGTAATATCATCCATCATCACCTGAACCATCTAATTGACTATTACCCTGAGTGCAGTAGTACTTCATACATGAATGATATTACTGCAGTGAGTGGAGTCATGCTATACCCTCTGTCTTTCCTGCTATGGAAGATAAGAGGAGGAACATTCTCTGGGCTGAATTTTTAAGTTTTCAATCAGCACCTTCTTTTATGTATAAAATCTTTATCTCTGCACATTTAATAGATGTGTATTGATAGGAGACATTTGTTAGTCATACATTTTTTTTGTATGTGTTTGTGCTACATTTTACACTGCCGTAAATACGTTGCCTCAGATCTATTGTGTTTAAATTCATGGTTTTTAATGAACTAATGAACTATAGCTTATTAAAGAAGGGCTAGTTAAATATGGTTCATTGTTAACACCTTCCCAGTGCAGTTACTGCAGTGATTATCTATGTGCATCAAATACTTTGCTCCAAAATAAATAAATAAAATAAATGAGTGACAACCAAAGTTGTTTACTGCACTGTCAACACTGCACAAGTCATTTTGTATATAATGTTAAATAAAAAGAATATTTGTTTTTCCTGAAATGCTGTCATATGTATCTCTGTTTAGCAACTTTAACATTAAAAGAAATATCTTTTGTTACGAAGTGTGTACTAAGTTACTAAGTGGTGTAACATTTGTATTTTGATTACCGCTGAGTGTGTGAGAGCAAATCAGTTTTTCAGGTGAACAGATTGTCTGGGGGAGTGTGAAATACCAACAATCAGCCACTCCTGTACCTGTCACACATGACAGTGTTGTTGTTCAATCACATTTACACATTTCCTGGGCCTCAAACAGCTAAGTTAAGATCGCAGTTAACAGTGCTGTCAGTCTTCATCTTAACGAGTCTGTCTGGTACTGTGTCTTGACATGAGTTAATTTCCATTGGAAGACACATTTGTTAATGTTTTACAGTTAATACCACCTGAATGAACATGAGGATACCACAGCTACTGAATGGGGAAAACTGAGAGTGCATTTCCAGCACAGTGACTGGAGCATAAATTCATAAAAACAACAAAAAGGGCATGTAGGAGTCATCACTGGTGTTATCATGAACTTGACTTTTTCACTATTCTTGATTGGGGGTGTTTTTTTCTGATTTCAAACCCAATATTATTTTATATCTTTCCTCTTATGAAAATCAAAACAAAACTAAAATGTGCTGTTTGCTGTTTTTAAGGAAGGGTGGAGCGGGACTCTGAAGTCTCTTGTCTGTCTCCACCCTGCGACATGTGGGAACCTGTCTGGGACAAATCTACCTTGTTGTACGGTACAAGCTCTTCCATGCTGAATGACAAAATATACCCTGTTCAACCAGTTATTTCTTTGACTGTGTTGAGGACTGTTAATAGGTATGTTTCAAAGAAACATAAGATCATTTTGAGACCTCTTAAAGCCAAAGAGAAAGGAACAGCCAATGATTGTTCACAGTCAATTAAAAACACTGATAACTGCATACTTTATCAGCATATATGATATAACAACTAGTGTATCACAAAAATGGGGAGGGGGAGGGTTGCCTACTACTGACTGGCACTTAGACTCATTTTTTGTTTTCTAATGCTGCTCCACTGCCTCTATCTGCCAGTGGTAATTACCAGTTACTTTTCAAGTCAGGACTTCACCTCAAAACATAATAAACCTGCAGATTACACCTTAGCTTGTCGTCCTTTATACAGATTTTTAGTTGGGGCTAATTGTCACTTTTCAGATGTCTGTTGTTGGCAGTTACACAAAAGAGACATTATCCTCTAAACTTGTTGCTCAAAGAAGGAAAACAATCCATTGTCTGACATAGCAGCAAGTTAGAAAAACAAAAAAATGAATTATGGCACCTTTATTTTGTATAGTACATCCATTTTGCTGCTAATATGTCTGTACTTCTGTCTGTTTTCCTGTTGTCAGAATATTCTTCCAGCACTGTTTTCCCTTTTTATTGTGGATAAACAAGCTATTACTCTAACAATGTACTGTAAGAGCCAAGATGTGCATCCTTCCTTAGAGAAGTACACATTTTGCTGCAGTAATACCAAATGACACCTCGATGCTGTTACAGCTGAGGGTGCAACTATGGCTACTCCACTATATATAGCAATATAGGACACATACTAATGAATATCTGTGCAGTACATATTATGTGGTTATACGTGAGTGGGTATGATTATCCATGGGCACATTGTGTAGTTACAGTTGTCCTGCACAGGTCTGCAGCAGCAACCTGTCTTTCTGCAGCAAAATGCTGTTGTTTTTTTTTTTTTTTTCTTATTGCAGTTCTGGAAGAGTTCCCACTGCTGCTGCATTGATACCACAGTGGAGGGGGGCTGTAGAGGAGAGCGATGAGCCAGCAGCCCAGCCATACTATCTCTCACTTAGACTTTTACCCCCATGAACTATCCCTCAATGCTATTGCACCTACTGTCACCTCACAGATTCAGAGAGGTGGCCCAGATCAATGATGATTGCCGACATAGATTTGGATTCCTCAGGCTACTTTTCTCTCATGCCCTCTAGGTGAAATCAGTCTCATATTGTTTAGTCAAACACAGCAGGTATAACTTTGTTCACTAAAGAAGCTGAAAAATAGGATTTCTCAGCTGGTAAACTTGGATGTGAGAATGATATGATAAAAACATGAAATGATCTGCCCTCATTGGTACGGAGCATGTCGCATAAAAAAAAAATCAAATTCCAGACACTCAAATGGATGGTAAGAAATGAAAAGGCTTTTAATAAACAGACCAACACATATCAGCTTATCTACATTATGAGACAGTTGTCTGGTATCTGTCTCTAAGTCTGCAAATGTTAATGTGTCGGTGTGAACCTCAGTGAACAGTTGCAAATGAAGGAGCAGTTGTCCATCTGTCCTACTGTCTGTCTAACTCTAACTCAAATAGCATGGTCCCTGTAATTCTCCTTTGCTCCACTCTGTTTCACCTCTTACCAAATGCTTTTCTCTAATTAATTTGCAATAAGCCATTATTAACGTTATACTCCATCCATTACTTTCTATTTACAGTAATGGATGTACTTTGACAGGCACATAGTCTTGAGTGTATGAATGCAACATCAGACAAGTGTAAGACTGACTAATAAAATCTGGAAACTCTGAGCTAAGCACTTCCTCCATCATGTCCTGCAGTGAATAGTGCAGCTACAAGGCATTGGTCATCTGTTGTTGGCTCATGTATTCATGTCTGTGAAAAATGACTGCACATGCTGCCTCATATCCTAATGCACCTCCAGCTGCAACACATTCAACACAAGAGCGTAATGAATAGCCCGTAACATGCCAGAAAGTTTGACCTTCTGGATGTTTGCTGGGACATACAGCACACACATACACACAGCATCAGCAGCTGGGGATGTTGATTATCCTGATCCAAGGAAACATGAGTCACAGTCTGCCTTTCAGGAAAAGAAGACAGGAGAAAAGCAAATCTGTCAGGGGACTGATAAGTGTAAGAGGAAAGAGAAAAGAATGGACAAGTTTTCAAAGTCACATCACAATGAAAACAGCACGTTTTAAATTGTGATTGTAGACTGGAGGAACTACTGTACTGTTGTTGAGTTTTGATACCTTAAATGTGATACTATGAGTTTTTTTTTGGTTTTTATGAATGGGGCATCTAGACACGGGGCTGTGTGTCTGGTCCGGCCCTGGGGCTGCAATTCAAAACCCTCCCCATCCTTCCCATCAACCTGCACTGCAGAACTTTTCTCTGATCTTCCACTCTGACAAAAGTCCCTGAGTCTGCATTCATGCCCCAAGTCAGGTGGTGGGGAGGAGGATGAGGGAGAGGAGAGGGGGGGAGTAGCAGAGAGAGGAGGAGTGAATGAGGGTGATGGAGGAGAGAAAGAGAATTAGACAGAATGGAGGCAGGTAAGGGAGGGGAGACACGGGGATAATGGGAGAAAGGGAGGTGGCGTGCAGCTGAAGGAGAGGACAGGGAAAAGTTGTGAAATAGCCAGAGGGACAGGCAGGGAGAAGAGTCAGTTTCACTGGGGCTCTGTTCAGGGGGAATGAAAGCAGCTGCTTTTCCTCCTGTACTTCCGTCTCTCTACATTTCTGTCTGTCTGTCTGTCTGTCTGGTCTCCCCTCTCACTGCAAAGTGGCTGTCTCTGCAGTGTAAGTGCAGGCTGGTGGATTCTCCTTGAGTGAACCCTGACTGTGCGCAGAGAACGGTCGCTGTCCACACACACAGACTCAGCTGTGCAAGCAGCCTGCCAGCCTCTGAGTGAACACCGGCTGTACGAGCAGGTAGGCAAGAGCGAACTTCAACTGTACTTACTGCAGTATCAGGTTTCTTCTTTTGTACAGTGTGTACAGATGCAAGCGAGCAGGGAACACACTGTATCTGTACAAAAATGACTTTTTACATTCTTGTCTGTTTTTATAGTGACTCCATTTCCTGTTTTAAGATTTCATTTGATGATTTTTTTCCTTTGTCCTTTTCTCTTTGTTTATCTTTCCCCCTCATCCAGCTGTGTCCTGTTGGTAGCTGCTTCCACAGAGGAGTGCTGTTAGGTCAGGCTCACAAGCCCCAGGACTACTGTAGGTGTAGCGTTCCCAGATCCAGGGCTGGATCCTGCAGCACTATTTGTTTTGGAGCAGATCTGGCTGCAATGGATGTCCAGTGGGTTAGGGTGGAACCTCCGAAGCTGGGCCCTCGGAACTCGGCTGTAGGCCTGTTCTTCTCTATGCTGCTTGGTAATGTCTATTTTTCACTTTCACGTAACTTTGCTTTGTTTGCTCTGAGGTCATTAAGCCAACAAGCTCAGTGCCAAAAAATCTTTTTTTCTCATTCCTTTTTGACTGTGTCCACAGTGAATGTTTGTGTTGTTGAACAGTGATGCCACGGCTTTTCCAGATCTGACCTTCAATTGCTTCTGACCTATGTACAGTAGCTTTTAGCTGCATGTGCATTTATTACATGTGACGCTACTATGGCCAGAAAAAACACAGAAAGGGCAAGGTTATGAAGGTTTCATGAAAATCTAAAACTGTATGGAACAAGGTGAATTGTTGGTATAGTTGTACTTTAGATGATGCAATCTAACATTTTCACATCATGTTTGGTGATTATTGGTTTGGGCTGTGACTGTGTGCCCACAAAGGAACTCTCAGCAGTGTAAAGTGACTTTATGATGTAAGGGCTGTGGCAGACTGGAAGCACTGTATGCCCTGCTATTCAAAGCATATTGTGCTGGACTGGACGTGCATCTGCATTAATGAGGCATGAGTCGGTTGGAGCAGTGTCCAGGAAACTGCCTTCTTTGTTTTTGTCACAAACTGAATGAATGAAGTCATTGTGACTGAAGAGTATTTTTACAGGGACAGTAATGGAACAGTACAGTAGGAAACTGGATGTGAGACAGTGGTGATAACCTCTAGCCATGTGAATTAGTATGTGGTAGATATACAATAAAAGGGATGTGAGTACTGGATTATGTAAACTTTAGATGACACCTAACCAGGAAACCTTGAACGATGTGTTTGCATATCCTTTCCAAAGAAATGCACAGATAAAGCCTCCTATTAGAACCAGTGACCCAGTATTAGCTTGAAATAATCAATAACAGAAAATTCACACTGATGCATTTAGACACATGGGTTGAGTTTTCAGTGGCATTGCTTTGCTAGGTTAATGTTTCTTTATTTATTTTGTAGATATTTGTTTGTCACACGTGTTGTCTTTAGAATGAACAACAAATATTTTGGCTGTGATGGACTGGTGACGTGTCCAGGGCGTACCCCTGCCTTTCATCCAAAGAGAGCTGAGATAGGCTCCAGCACCCTAAACAGGAATAAGCGGGTATAGCTAATGGATGGATGGAGCAAACATTTTGATCACCGACCACAAAAACTGCATGGTAGACTTCATCAGCAGATGCAGGTGGCCAAAGAGCTGAGACAAAGATGCTACAGCAGATAAAAACTGTAAGCAGCGTCATCATATTCTGAAAACCACCACATTTGTTTTTCATTGTATCAGGCTATGAGGTGGTTAAGAAAGTAGCTCTCTGACTCAGAAGAGAACAGAGCAATACTGATCATAATGTCTCTGCACTTTAGCTTCTGAACATTTCTGAATTGAATTTTGTTCCATGCTGTGATGCATATATAGTTCTCATATAGCATAACATGTCCTTTAAAACTAAATGTCAGGTCTTAAACTCTTAAAGAAATTCTATCTAGTGCCATTTATGCAAGCTTTACATTTGACTATAGGTGGTATTTTTGTAGTTGGTAATATGGGCATTCATGTATTTTGTGAAATGATCATATACATTTATGTATTCATTAAAAAGCTGTTGATATAAAAAGTTCATATAAGTAGGCTAGAAACTGGAGCACCACTGTTCTACTTTTATCTGAATCACCACGACATACAAAACAAGATTTTTTTTTGTAAATACCTAGATAAGGAATTCAAAAAGACAGGGTGTACAGGGGGCTGCTGATTTAAAGGGAAAGTAGCGTTTGTCAGAAACAAAACACAAGAATCTTGAAAATGGAATAAATGCTTTATTATTGCATTTCTTCTTGTTTTGTTCTTGGCCTCCTGTCAGCAGCTTTAAAGAGACTGGGCACTCTAATGGAAAGAAAATATTGTAAGGACAGGGGGATACGAAGCAGAAGTTGAAAACAATGGGAATGTAATATTGTAAAAAAATATTGCAAGAGGGCTTCAGTGACTTTACAAATGTGGGCGAGGAAAGAGACAGGAGAAGTGATGCAGCTTCTCTCTCGCCACTGTTACTGTCACTCTTTTTGCAAGCTCACTGTGCTGCATTGGCCCAGCTGAGAGAATGAGAGTGAGTTCACAAGATAGCAAGAGTGAGACTAGAGTGAATCAATAACATTCCCACCTACAGCATTCCCTCCTTCGCTCTTCTTAGAAATGTTATTCCCTATTTGCTGCAGATGGCTGTCAGGCATTGACCTTGACCATATTAAGAGCTAAGTGTAACACAGGGTGCACAAAAGACAGGGCTGAATCCTGGAAGTATTAGAAAGTGCAGATAATGTTACAAATGTTCCTGCAACCATTGATCATGTTCAGGCATAAGTCTGGATAGAGCCTCTGCATCTCTGTACTGCTGTAGTTCTGCACAGCAGCTTATCAGCATGTAGTTTACAGCTCACGCACTAGGTGGAAGCATTAAGCACAAGAGACTTTAATGATGTAAAAGAGGGAGAGAGGAGGCCTAGAGCTTGTCTTCAAGCTGCTGAAATTATATACTGTAGCTCTGTGCCACCTGTGACCTTGACGTACGCCTCATGATAGCACTCAGCAGCTAAATGAGAAGAATACCTGCCAGGTCTGTAATTAAAAGGGAAATAGGAAAAGACAAATGATAAAAAAGCCCCATCTTCATTTGTCAAAATTTGATTTAATCACTGTGACTCTCCTGATGCTGTCCAACTCTGGTCCTGGTGTACAGTTACAGTTTTTGCACGGAGTAGCACTTTGTCCTCTCGTATGTGCACTAATGTCCCAGCAAGGACTTTGTGGTGCCGTGTTATTGAGGGCTTGACTCATCAAAGACCAACAAGACATACAGTATGTTGTGATGCATTACTAAGACCGTGTGAATGTAACCTTAAAGGTAAATATGATAAGCACTCAATTATGGATGGCAATTAAATTGTCCTATTATGTGAGTGTGTTTGTATGTTCACTTAAAGGAGGGGTGCTCAGAAGGTTGCATTTAGAAATCTCACCACGAAATGCTGCTCAATCTTTCACCTTGTACATGCTGCACCTTTAAATAGTCTCAAAGACTTGAATGACCAGGTGATTTAAATGAATTAATGCTACAGAACTTTTTACTGTACATTAGTGACAGTACTGAACAGCACATGCAAGTTATCAGTGTTATGTTCCAGACTTTCTGAAGACATTCACATCAGCTGATAAGTAAACCAGACTGACTGTGATGTGAGCAAAACAAGTTGATGGAGTGTGTGCAAGTATTGTCAGTGACAGGGTTTCAGTTTGGACTTTTTCAAGGATACATTTTATCTAGTGCTGTCTTGGCTTATATAAACCATATTGCAATAAAACCAATTAGATGTGTTTTATTCTTTTCTCAGCACAATGAAAATTAAAGGTTGAGGATTTATTTTACCGTGACACCTCGATTGCTATCTATTTAATGATCGCACAAACAGAAATAATGTCAGTCAGATGAATGATGTTGCTTTTTCTTCTAGGACTGTGTATGCTGAAAATAATGGAACAGTTTGACATTTGGAAAAATGCTGATGTGCTTTTTTTTTTTTTTTTACTGAGAGTTAAGAAAAGACTGATACATAAGTTATTTTGTGTAAAAACACATCGACGGCCAGCAGCTGATTGGTTTATCTTAGCATAAACAGGAGTAAAATCCAGATTAGCTCTTTCTAGTATTTATGCTGAGTAAAGTCAACCAGGTACTACCCTTCCTCCTCAGGTGTGTGGTACGCTCAGGCCCTTGAGATGTCAGTAGGGAAGGTGCCTTTCCTGGAGGCAGTGAACGGCAGCACTGTCATGCTGCCTTGCAGTTACTCAAGCTGTATCGGCATCGAGAACCTCTACTTCAACTGGCAGTTCAATGACAACGGCACCATGCACAAGGTAGGACCCTTCTGTCTGAGAGACTTCGATGTGGGTTCAGGTTTTGGCAACTCTTCAGTTCTAGTTGTGGATGACTTGCCAGCTTTCTGGTCCATTCAGGTGTGCGAGTCGGTGATACCATCACAGGGTGTGGAGCCACATGTAAGTATATATCGAGAACGGGTGGAGTTTGTGGGGAAGAATCGTGACAGCAACATTTCCATCTTGCTGTGGAACATCACATTTGAGGATGGAGGCCAATACACTTGTTTTGGACTCAACCCAAAAGAAAAGGGCAAGAACCACAGTGCTATCTTCAACCTCATTGTGGTGGATGAATGTGAGTAGGCAAAAAATCCACAAAAATCACAAAAAATCCAAATCTAAAAATCCACCTGTTATGTGTGCTGACATGTGACAGAGTGCTCTAGTTCATTTTTCTTTCCTTTTTTCCAAATACTACAAACTAATTTATAAGTTATCTGCTCAACAATCTCAATAATCTCTCCACCGCTCTCAGTGTCTAAAATTAACCCAGTTAGTCATAAAACTGAAAAGTCTCACAACACACCCCTATAGATATTACTAGTTGAACTATGTAGCTTGAGATACTATGAGCAGCAATTCACTGCATTCATTTACTACATTCATTACAGAGAAGACATAATAAATCAGGACAATCACCTGAGGAAAACTCAATCCTGCAAATAAATCATGCAGAAGGAACATAAATCCTGAGGTGACAGTAAGATATGAAATAAACTGACTTTAGTGCTCGTTTACTTTGTGGATTTGACTCATTTATCCAGTTTGCTGTTTTCTATTTTCACAGACTAAAAGGTGCAAATGCTTCTGATTGGTCAGTCAAGGAGAGTTCATAATCCTTCTTTCCTACAAAATGTACTTAAAATCATGCAATTCTTGTTTATCACTTTGAACAGATTTCAGTCTTGTTTTTTAAGTGTCTGATAACATCTTGTAAGCACATTAAATCTTAATGAGTCTAAAAAGACCAGATGTCATATGACACACAGCAATGATTTTGTATATAGATTGAAATGAATATTTTTTGTCTTTCAGAAATCATACAATAGGGGCAAATAAACTCTCTATATGTATATTTTTCCTTGCAGTGCGGATGGTGGACAACACATTGACCATCATCATAGCCTCAGCTGTGGGCGGAGCTATTGCCTTGTTGATGGGCTTCATGTTGCTCAAGAACTTCACTCTCTTTGTCCTTTCCAAGCTTGAGGAAAAAAAGTGCGTCCTCCCATTCACTAAGATCTTTATCACCAATTGAAGCATTTCAGTTTCATACAGTTCATACAGTTTCATCAATGCATGTCCAAATAACTCACATACTATATGCTGAAGTAAATAATGCAAGCTCGAAGTGTTTCTTTGAGCTGCTGTGTGTTTGCAGTTCTGACTTTGTCTTCTTCTTTTTTCCTCCGACGCCACTGCAGTAAGGAGTGCCTTGTAACTTCATCAGGGATTGACAACACAGAAAATGGCCTCTCAGGATCCAAAGCTGATTCAAAAGCAACACCAAAAAAGAAATGAGAAAGTGCGTGTATGTAAAACCACTTGATTTCTCATATTTATGTATATTCTTTGCATATATTTGGATATGCACACAAATCTGGACAAATGCAAGATAATTAGTTCACATTGGGATATTAAAAACTCCTGGCTGTGGGAATGTATACATATGCACAAATGTGCACTGAACATATGTGAGTGTGCAGATGATATACAACTAAAGAATGTGCAAATCATTGAGGACACACAAAATGATTAAAAACGCACATATAATTTAATCGTTAACATCTAAAAGAGGGCAGCACGGTGGATTGGTGGTTAGCACTGTTGCCTCGCAGCAAGAAGGCTCCTGGTTTGAAACCCAGCAGGGACCTTTCTGTGTGGAGTTTGCATGTTCTCCCTGTGCTTGTGTGGGTTTTCTCCAGGTACTCTGGTTTCCTCCCACAGTCCAAAAACATGTATGTCAGGTTGATTGGTGACTCTAAATTGCCCATAGGAGTGAGTGTGAGTGTATGAGGTTGTTTGTCTCTATGTGGCCCTGTGATGGACTGGTGACCTGTCCAGGGTGTACCCCTGCCTTCCACCCAGAGAGAAAAAATCTAAATATACTTATCAATTTAAAAATTTAGTCTAGTTATTATTAGAACCTATAAGGTTTAATTTAACTGATTTGTTCTCACTATTTCTATAGATTCTGCACAGAGATGAGATTTGTGAACTGATGGATGATTAGTCATTCCAATCATTACCTCCAGCAAAAGCCATCATCTGATTTATACTTGCCTGGCAGATAAACAAAATGATTGTTACTCTATCCTTTGACATAAATTTTTCTTATTGGTATTACTTTTAATACACCATGAAGAGCCAAGTTCATTTTCAGTGTAGAAATGGGGGTACATACTGACAAAGAGTGTAATGCACTGAGTAGGGGCTCAGCAAATAAGCTATAAATTTAATTATAGTGATTTTTTTAAATTTGTGTGCACAAGTTATAATATTATGTGGATTTATTACTAAAGTGTATAAAACAGTTGTATGCCATTGCACAGATATGCACTGTTTAAAGTACATTGTTGCCATGATATTGTATACTGCCACAGCCAGAATACAATATAAGCTTAATCTTTGACTGTTTTACACCTGAAGTCGAAACAAAAATACTTCTTTGTTAAATGCTTGTAACAGGGAATAATGCAATGCAGTAACAGCTGCGCTGAATCCTTCTAAATTCACAATATCCTTTTAATACCATGGTGAACTTAGTCAAAATCAGTATCTGATTTTGAAATTTGTCCTTTATTTTCAAGCTCCACAAAACACCCAGAATAGTGTGTGATATAATTAAACTGTGGCAAAACAAACTGGGATTTAAGTTATATAAATACAAAGGTTATATTCACCTAAAATTGTAGGATTTAGCCCATTTCTTCAGCTTGTTTCTTCTCTTTGCTTGATATAAAACACATGTGCCTGTTAGTGCTTCTCTGATCCTCTGTCTGTGAGGATGACTACATATTGCAACACAGTTTATAAAACTCAGCAAATAGTAATGATACAACAAGCTTATGACTTTAAATGATAGACAATCCCGTGACACCCCCCCCCCCCCCCCCCCCCACTCCCTGAACCCCTAGAAAAATGAATGACCCTCTGATAATGCTGCTTCTAAGACAAATAACCAATGCATTTAAGCATGTGCAATATGGGGTAGATTTTAGACACAGTGCTTAAAAACAGACACACATACTGAAAAAAAAAACAAAACATGCAAATATACTAATACAGGTACTGTACATCAGTTTTAAGGTTAACTGTAACTCCCATTTTATGCCATACTGGTTTCATTGTGCTAACCCTAGCTATGGCTAAGCACTATTTGATGATGTAGCCCTGGACACTTTTAGCCTGGATGAGGCTCAACATATTCCCTTTGCATAGTCTATACCTCTTCATGGAAATGGCTCTTTTCTCCCAAATACTGGTCAGTGTTTTACTCCCGGCAATAAATCATTTTTATGTGCTGCACTGCAGTGAAAAAGATAAAACTGGTTGCCATGCCCATGGATACAGTAAATGATCCATAAATCTATATTTTAAATGATCATAGGCTCAGATCTCAGATAGCAGGCTGAGAAAGGGGGCTGTGGTTCAAGTACTGTATAAACCCTGTTTGAGCAGAAAACAAGCGAAGTGATGCCAGTGTAAGCCACAGACTGTGCCAAACAGGGATGTTTCCTACTGAGCGTCACATCTGGAAATGAATGTATGTGCATCAACCTGAAATGATGAAGTACTATTTAAAGCTGCATTTACAATCTACATCTGTTGCACATTCAAGACACTGAATGTTTGTCGGTAAAACAAGAAATACCTCTTGAGAGTGGGACAGATATGTGAGTACACAGGTCAGATATAAACATACCTCCTCAGTCAAAACAGGTGTTAAATGAACTTATTGTACAGTGAAGTGTGAAGTATTGTGCCTCCGGTCTTAATTCAGTGACTTGAAGCAATATATTATGAAGTGGATATTCTAGGCACTTTAACAAAAGATGTATATTTTTGTGTATATATGATATAGATCAGTGTTCGTTTGTCACACTGTTCATCCACACTTGATCAGAAGACTCAGTCAGATGCTTATTTTCTTTAATGTCCCATGAAATAATATTGTTAGATACTCAGTGTTCCTGTTGAAATAGCCTTAAATGGTGAGCATAAAAGTCTAGTTTGACATTCTGGGTTATACGTTTCTCTTGCTGAGAAAGCTTGATAGCACTTTCCTCATTTCTCATTTCTATATTCTATAAGTTGGTGAAATTTTTGTTTGTTTGTTTTTGTCTTTCTAATTTTATATTTCATGTTGGGGGGGCAGCACAGTGTCTGAGTGGTTAGCAATGTTGCCTCACAGCAAGAAGGTCCTGGGTTCAAAACCCATCAGGGACCTTTCTGTGTGGAGTTTTCATGTTCTCCCTGTGCGTGTGTGGGTTTTCTCCAGGTACTCTGGTCTCCTCCCACAGTCCAAAAACATGTATGTCAGGTTGATTGGTGACTCTAAATTGCCCATAGGAGTGAGTGTGAGTGTGTGAGGTTGTTTGTCTCTATGTGGCCCTGAGATGGACTGGTGACCTGTCCAGGGTGGACCCCTGCCTTTCACCCAAAGAGAGCTGGGATAGGCTCCAGCAGATCCCTGTGACCCTAAAGAGGAATAAGCAGGTGTAGAAGATGGATGGATGGATGGATGGATTACACTATGGAGAGTCAAGATAGCAGCAAGCTAATAGCAGAAAAGATACTAATTGCTAATTCTAACCTCATCAATGCTCAGTCTTAAAGAGGAGTCTGCAATGTTTCATGAGTATATTCACATATGAAAAGATTAATATTAAATTACCAACAACAAATTATTCAAAGTGCAAATTCATGAATTATGATGCATGAATGTCAGAACGCTCTAATAATTAACACATTATTATTTCTTTTATCTGTACAAACATTGGACTGTAGAAATGAGAAGCTGAGCTTTTTTAGGATTATGTACAGGACTACTTCTTGTCTGATGTGTGTTTGTTATCATGTGTTAGAGAGCCAGGTTAGCTAGTTCCCCGAGTTTCCAGTGTTTAAACTAAGCAAAGTGAACTGTCTTTCGGCTGAGCCTTACCAAGCGGCTTCTTATTTAGCAGCTTCATGTTTTTGACTTTTACATTTCATTTCATGTGATCTTTGTGAAAGATATTGCAGATATACAAGAAGGAGAAATATTATGGATGATATGCTTTTGTCTTATGTTTGTTTCACATTTGAGCTGTAAAGTGTTAAAGTATCATAATATCATATCATTTAAAAGTAGAAAAGTGTGTTTTCTCTGACAGCATAGAGTCAATGAATGGAGAAAACAAAGGTTTGGGTTATTTTAGAGAGTGTGTTAGTGCAGGCCTTATGATGATAAGCAACTCTATGCAAATCGCAACATGAGTGAAAACAGTTTTTCACACTGCACCTTTGAGTTACTGTAAGCAATACAACTGTAGGAGAGTTCCTGGATCAGGGAGACGCGTTGATGAGCTGCAGGGTGAATAGAGACCACCCACAGAGGAGTGTGGAGCCCCTGTACTCGATCAGACCATGCAGAGCGTATAGACTCACCAAGTCACGCTCTACTGCTGCACTCTGCACACAACTATACAGTACAGCTATGATGCTCTTGCTCACCCTCAAATGATGTCCCCATTTCCCCCCTCTCACCTGTGCATATCAATTCTCAAGCTTTATTATAAAAACTTGAAACCTAATAAAGTTTGGAATAAAATCTGTTTGGTCCTTGTGATTCTTTGATAGACTCGATTTTTGTCAGCATTGCCTCCCGTTGGGCAGAGAGAGGAAGAACAATCAAGTCAGACCATAAACATACACTTAAAAATGTCTACCTTAAAGTAACACTCTACTGATTTCATACACACACTGTTGTCTAATCATGGGAAGTATTGTCCAGCCTGTAAAAGCAGGTAGTAATGTCTCCTGTGGCTTGAGACTGTGAGAAAATGGCATGGTATTATCAAGTTTAGCTTAGCTTATGCTCCAAGACTGTAAACTTTAAACGGAGGGTTTGCATTACTGGCCACATGTAGGTTGAAAAATATGGGTATTTGCAGATTTACAGGTTAATGAAACATACTATTAAGTACTTTGAGTGTAGTATTTTCAAAGCTCATACTAGCAACTAAAAGTCAGGTTCACTACTGTTGCACAGTTTCCCCCCATTGTTTTCTAAATCTTCTCTAGCAAGACCACAATTTTATGGAAATGTCAAACAAAATTACTGGATTGTCCCTTTATTATGTCAGAGATTTTCATGAAAGTAAATCTTGACTTTGTCAATATTTTTCCCGAGTAGCCATTTAATGTATTTACATTCTGTAATGAGGTATAGAAGTTTTTATCACTAGTGTTAGAGTCTGCTGTTCTCTCCCCAGGATTCAAATTACTGACAAAATTCAGTATATAAAAATCAAATCTTCATCTGGGGTTTAGATTATTTAGATTACCTGGTCACTCTGATCATCCTTCAGGTACATTTACATGAACGTGGAAGTGTTGGTCCATTTGCATGTCTGTTGTAAGTTCAACCAGCAGATGTCAGCAGTGATCTGCAAGTGAAGTCAGAAGGCTGAACTGCAGGACTGACCTTTTCTCCAAGTTAATAAAGTTTAAAGACAGCAGAGTTACACTGAGTGACCTTTGACCCCTGAGCATTTAGACATTTACATTATTGCCACTTCTGCCTTAGTAACTGCTGTTGACTTTTCAGAGTTGTGTCCTTAAATGTTTCACTCTTGAACAGGTTAAATATAAAAATAATGAATAGGAAAATGATTTTTTAGTATTTTATAGTTAATGAATTGGTTAATTAATTACATGTATATTAATTCAATACTAATAAAATGCACATTAATATTCTTATTTCTGGTGTGAAAGAGAATCTTTTCTTTAAAAAAACCCCATCAGACTCCGGACTGTTGTCAACCTGCTGTGTGAAGTTTGAGGACAGTGAATTAAATACGTGTCAGTGAGTCTATAATCTAATGCTATATTTAATATCAATAACTGTATTTTAATGAAGACAAATCAGCGACAGAAACATTTCAAAGCATTTTCGGTTTTCCCTGTTCGTCCTTTGTAAAGTGAATTTATCAGCTCAGCGCACAAAGTTTTTCCAATGAAATGTCTTTTTCTGGGGTTTTTTTCTGTGCCCCGGGTTTAAGCGATTGCTGCCGAAGATGCAGCCACAGTGACTTCCAATATTCAGTGAGGTGGGAGTGCCCCACAACTTATCTCTCACCATTAATTTGCGCTTATGCGGTGGAGCTTTCGCGTCAGGCGCAACAGAAAAGAGAAACTAGCACCATGGAAAGTTGCGCGCTGTTCTGTAAGAACTGACTTTGCCAAAAATCGTTTTATATTTTGATTATTAACCTGCTGTGGTTTTTTTTTTTACCTGTTTTGTGCCGTGCCCCTCACCCCGCTACTCTTTCTCCCTCCCCCCCTTCCTCTCTCTGCAGTGCATTTCTGTGCGCAAATGTCTACGCGCGTTTCATGGCTCCGAAAGACAAAGAAAAAACATTTTCACTCTGTGGCGGAGCTTTACCTCACTGTAACTAAAGCCTCGACTCAGAGGAAAACACAACACATTTTTTGCAATGTAGATCCATATTGCGCAAAGAAAAGCGGTCATCAGGGGCGCACAGGTGGGTGCGCTCTCCAAGGTGCCAGCAGATCCGTCTGCGCTGTTTCGCCGCTCACACATTCTGGCAGTTTGGACACAACCGAACCAAAATCCACTTTTGAGCTCAAAATAACCCTCGGCTTTGCTCAGAGCCATCGTTGAGCGGTGTTTGATTAGTGTAGGGAGGATGGATTTGTATACATGGTAGTCATGAGAGGAGAGGAGGGGACATGGGCGGGGCTGAGGCGCCTCTCATTTCCCCTCCATGCTTAGCGGGGCAGCAGGGCTGGAGAGACCTCCGGGGAGCACAGTCGCCAGTCCAGCACGGAGACCCTCCTGGCCAAAAAAACCGCGCCTCACACTTGCCAGGATTGCCAAATATTCCTGAAAAATATACCTGCTATTTATGGCATGTGGCTTGTAACTTTACTCCTGCTGTACTCTCTCCAAGAAGGTAGGGGAAAAAGAAATGTTTGGAATATTTCACATCCTGTGCATCGAGCGCTGGAGTCTTACTCTTTTTTAAGTTGATTGAAAAGTGATAATCGAAACCTGCATTAATTTGAAGCTTTCAATGAAATCTGTGGCTTGTGCTTTGATGTGTCATCGGATGCTTTGCAATGAGGAATTGGTTGAAAATTGTTCCTTAAATGAAAATGCGGCTGAACAGATAGAAATACAGCGCTGGGAAAGGTGTAAAGTCATTTTTCAAGTGTTTTTAGTGTGTTTTGTGGGTTTTTGTGCAGCGGCCTCAGATGGTGCTGATAGCACGGATTGTTTTCGCATTACCAACTCCAGTTATGAATATGTAAAATGGCTGAATAGGGAGAATGAGGTGCAAATACAGAGGGAGGGTGCGAGAGAAATCAAGACATGCATCGATTCCCATTTATATCAATTGATTATCAATTTTAGATCAAATTCCCTCAAAATGCTGCACTCCTGTAAAGTTTGGAGCGGGTTGCTTGTGATTTTTTTGTCATCTTGATGTTCTCATTGTGCAGCCTTTGCTAATTGCAGCTGTTTTGATGGACTGTATTTGGCACAAGCGCTTCATTCTACAGAGATGCTCTTTTTAAGGATGAGATTTTTTTAAAAGGCTTTTAATTCTTATTGTGTGTGATGGCAAATTGTTGCCATTTCAAATTGGATGATAAATAAAAGCGCCCCCTTCCCCCCGCCCCCCACAACGGCCTTATTAGTTTAATAGGTCTACACCCATATAAAGGCCATAATTAGTGCATTCAGATTTGTCCTCCTTATTTAATTCATTTCGGCTCTTCAGTTTTTTTTTCTCTCCTGTTTGATTTTATTTCTAAATGTAAAAGGCGGTCTATTTGTTTAAATGGATTGAATTGTCTTTCTTGTTCCGTATATGCAGCAAATCCCTGACCCTACTGCAAAGTTGATCTTCTGATATTCCAGTGCATTATAATAATCCCGAGCAAATCTGCGTCGAAAATAACAGAAATTCAACTCCACATGGGAGCGTTTTTAGGCCTTTGTGTGTAGCCTGCCTGTCTGTAGCCATGTTTAGGCTACATATTGTTTTGTCCTCATTAGCGCAGGGCCTGAGAAGGTGTCAATTTATTTATCAAACAGTCTGGGATGTGGTGAATTGACTGGAAGGAGGAATATGTGCAAACAAGCTGATCAAATTAGACCATCAGGTCCGTTTGAAATTTGAAGTTCTGTTTTTTTTTCTCACATCGGATTAATCATATTATTTCAGTCTAATATGTGAGAATATCAACTAGCCCTCAGACACATATGTGCTGTGTGTTTCCTACCCTGGTTGTGTTTTACTCAGCTCTCCGCCAATTGTCAAATGTTTTCTGCTGATTTATTGCAGTTGTTCCAAATGTGACTTCAGAGTCTCTCATATTAATATGCACAAATTTATTTCACCAAATGAGAAACTCCAGGGGCGTGGGTGAAGATGATAGACTTGCCCGGTCATGTTCCTCGCTAATGGCGCACCTGGACCCCGCGCGGACGCGTTCGCGCGTGTGCCAGCGCGTGCGTCACGGCTCGTATTTCTGTGTGTGTGTGTGTGTGTGTGTGTGTGTGTGTGTGCGATGGCGGGCGCGCGGAAGAGGGAACGTGACGGGGACACCCCACTTGGTGTTGTGAAATACTGGATGTTATGTCGGTGATTTACTTAAAAGAATCTTTACAAGAAAAAAATATACACGAATTGTTTGAAATTAAATCATGTCAGGCAGATCTTTGAAAAATGCTTTAAGTGTAGGCCTTAATACATATTAGATCACTATAAGTATATTTTTCAGTAAATCCAAATTGGTATAAAGGTGAATTTTATTGTTATTTATTTGGAAAACAAAAATGTGGCTATGATTCACAAATTTACTGTAAGTGTAATTGCAGTGGGTTTAAATAAAGTTTAATACATACAGGCCTGCTGTAGGCCTCTTAAGGACTTTAAATGTAACATCTAATTAATTAAATGGCATTTCTAAAATGATATGTGATATAACCTGAATTTTAACTGGAGGTGTGTAAACCAATAAAGTGATCTCTCAACATAGCACCCTTTGCCCACTCCACTTCACCCCCCTACAAATGGAAATATGCAAAAAATCCCCCCTTTTCCTCCCCTGTCCAATTCCCTGTGCTGCCTTTGCAAGTCTGCACAATTAAAGCTGCAATCTGAGCTATAGGCACCACTCAGTGACAGAGCTGTGTGCTGCACAGAGGTGCCAATCATTAGGCAGGCTGGGCACAGGCCTTCATTTTTTCCCAGCCCACACTGGGAATTAATTAATTTTATATTTAAAAATGCATAAACACCCATTTTAAACAGTCCTGGTTTTGATTAAGTTTACTTCAGGGACTTTAGGATATGATTCTAATTCTTGAAATTTGGACACAAGTATTTAAAAAAAATGTCTGCAAAGTGAATGTTGCAGGCAATTTGTAAAATAAAAAAAATAAAATAAAGTAATATATGTATATATATATATATATATATATATAATTACATCCACTACACTTTACACTTTAAAAATCAGCAGTTAAATGATATTTGTTAGCACAAATGCCATTTATCGTTTAATAATTAAGAAAGAAAAATACATGCACTCAAATTTTGATCAGTGTTGCTGCTGAATAGTTAGTGAAGTGCTGGTGTATGACTGTCAGCAAAGAAACAGCTCGTTGTACTTCCGAGTTCACCAATTGGATGTCACAACTCTGTCACCGCCATCCCTGCTCTGCCATTCGTCCTTAAATCCCTCATAAATCCCAGTGAGATTATAAATAAAAATTAATCATTAATTAACTAACAAGCAACAACAGAAGATGCAGATGAAAACCATTGATGGTAAGAAATGCTATTTTTTCCCCCCAACAAGAACTCTGGGTAACACCACACTGATGCTAAATTGAGCCAGACCTTCTCCAAATTTTATTGGATGCTGGGGCTGCACATTTTCGGAAGGAGGGTGTGTTCAGCAAATGTCAAATCTCTGAACCAAGTAGTTGTTTTTGTTGGATCTCTCTCTCTATCTCCATCTCTCTCTCCATCTCTCCCTCCCTCCATCGCTTCCTCTCGCAGTAACTCCCCTCCCTCTCTCTCCCTCATCACTAGGCAGAATTAAAGGTTGGGGGAGGGGCAGTTTATGCAGACTGTGCTGGGACTTGTGATCCACAGATTTGATATTCACATTAAGAGAGAAACTGGCTGCTTTGATGTGAGGGGGAGCAGGTCCCAGGGGACTGCTGAAGTAGCACACTTTTTTATTTTACTGACACAGCACGGGCCAGGGGGATGGGGGGAGGGGTGTGGGTGGGGCGGGGTGCAGATTGTTGGGGACAGGGTGTACAGAAAGACGGTGGGTGGGGAGCGGCGATACCCCTTTGCTGATTAGATGCAACCCCAACAACCTTCCCCCCTTCTTCTCCACCCACAAACCACCTACTTATGCCAGACCCTGAGGATTATCCATAAGCTTACACCTATCTTTATCCCCCTACATACCACCAATATTCAATTCACACTCCTCCGTACCAGTGCGTCTCCACCCACTTCCTCCCCTGCTGCTTTATGGAAACCCATGCAGTTTCAGTCCGTGTGACTGCTTATCAAAAACAAAATTCACAACTTTCCATCTCTAAAACACCTGAAGGATGAATGATGGAGAGACAGGCTGAAAGTGAAGACAGGACTTTGAGCCTGGTTTCAAGCTGTTTCCAAAATAGGAAATAGTGAAGGAGAGGTGGTGGGGGGGATTTTTTTGAGATCATAAGGCTGATGTACATGTTGCAGCTCTGTCAAGCTGAATCCTACTGTTGACCTTTACCACGCAACAGTTCATAAAAAAATCTAATAAAGTTGAAATGCTGGGAAAATGATTTTATTTTAAGGAAAGACGGGTGAGTGAAGAGGAAGAATATGTGGTGTTTTGCCTCTGGTTGGGCACAGGGATCGCTGGGTGTAAGAAAGTGTCTATGAGGTTTGTTTACCTCCTTATCACAATTCAGTTTTCAGCGTCAAGAGTGTGTGTGCGTGTACACTCCTGTGTGCAGTCACATCCTGGAGAGGCGTAGATCAGCTGCATTATGCATGATGAAACCTTGCATAGGTGATGACTTCTGCCTTGCTGACATACATATTCATGCATAGCTCTCTGGCAGGATGTATAAAGCAGTGACTGCAACTCTGACAGCTTAAGCTTTAGGTCTAGCAGTACCATCAGTGCTCCAAAACCTTCAGTGAGGGCTGGTTTTCTCTGTGGTGCTGTGCCTGAATGAGGCTGATGGAGCCTCTTGGGTGCAGGTGAGCTGCAGCAGCAGCACAAAACCCCCCACAGCTTCGGTCAATACTTTTATCAGAAAACTGACTAACCACATGTGTGCAAGGGTTAGATCTTTGTGGACATGCATAACTGAGAGAGGTGGTGTTGCAAAATGAACAGGGACTCCCACTGTATGTGTGGGATATAGTTGTCTCAAATTGTTAAAGCCCACTTGCAGGTTTAACATATATAGTGCCACATGAATCAGCATGGGATAAAGAAGTGTGGAAATAATTAGTCTCTTAATTGATTTGTTTGCCAGACACTTTGTGACATTTTAATTGTTTCAGTCACTTTTTAAGAAAAAGCACTATCTGCTTACAGTTTTCCTAATGTGGCATTTTGCAATTTATCTCTGTTTTCTATTGACTTCAGGAGAAAATCTCTGGATTTTGGGCGAAACGACCTTGTGAAGATGTGAGGACCTCATCTAGGGAAATGGAAATGATCAACCAATTAATCAACAAAATATTAAGAGATTAATCAATTAAAATAATTACAAGTGAGGGACTTGCAGCCTTAAATTAAAATTAAATGTAAACTAGCAGCGTGGCCTGATGGAACATAAACGTAACAAAGGAGTGTTTGAATGTTCAAATTTAAATTTATTTTTGTTAACTTGATGTAACTACAGTGAGCAGAGAATAATTTATCACCTAGTCTGGACCATAACAACCTATCTTTTAATTAATCCTTCGGACTGAAGGTTCCTGTAAGTATTAAACATAAGTGAGTGCAGACACTGAGAATCGTTATTTATGTTGATGCACTTGTGACCATAATAACTTAATGCCTTAGTCTTCCCATATCAGGACGTGTGAACAATGGATGTAGCTTCTGGTTGAGGATTTGTTGTTGTTTTAAAGAAAGTGTGAGCTCTGCCAGTCTGTCACAAACCAAGACTGTGCCAGTTGAGTCTTAGAGTTCACCCAGGTTGACGCACCTGTGATGCTGTGCCTGACCGCGCTTTTTCACTTTTCCAGTCTTCATCATATTCATATCATCATATCATATTCTTGTCATTGCTGTCCACAGTATAAAAACTTAAATGAACATTTTCCATGCATGCGGCCTACTTGTGTGTGGGTTTTTATTTTATTTGCAGCTTTTTTTTTGTAATTTGCAAATATTTTGTGGTTTTACTTAAAGTTTCTAAATTTAGATTGTTCAGTGGGTCACTGTTATAAGGTTAAATTGTTGCTTGTTTTTCATTCAGTCACAGCTTTTAAGTGCCAACACCACCCACTCTGTCTCCTCCCGGTGAGACTGAGCAGTGAGTGCTGCTGTTCAACTGTGTGTGTTTGTGTGTGTGGTGGGTGAGTGCATGTGTGCTTTGCCTGGTTTTGACAGGCTCTGAGTGGTGGGAATTTACTCTGATCCCTTTTCTATTCCACTTCAGGCTCCATCAGTCCCAGTGCTCGCCGGCCCCCCCTAGTGCATGGGCCCCAAGGCCATATAATCTACTGTATGAGAGGTTCTCCTGCTGGCCGGCCCCATCCACCCCACACCCAAGCTCTCAGGGTGACCCCCTCACTCCTCCACTTTAGTCCTGTCCCCCCATTGGGAGATTATAGATATTGCAATCTTTAATATGGGCTTTATGCTCAGGGGCCATTATCAGTAATCTGCAGAGGGGAGGGAGTCTGACCTGGTTTTTGCAGCCCATCACTGGACTGCCAGACACATTTTATATACCATCTGTAATATGCTGTCCAGCTTTATCTAACTCTAGTCTAGGGGCAGTAACACTTCATTTAAAGAAAGCTGAAATTTTTTGACTAACCGCCGTGATTGGTAGAGATACCTGTGCCTTTCTTTAATCGGCAGCACTGAGCTTAGTGCCAACACAGTGACACTGTTGATGGTAATGACTGATTCTGTCAGACGTTAAATTTGCTAACTCCATCACCAGCTTAAAGTCACACTTCATGAAAGCCTAAAACAAAATCTAAATGTTTGGACAGGATGACAAAAAAAAAGTCCATTGGATGATCAGACACAATATTTGTTTTCAATCCCGCTTTCTTGTGTTTGGAGTTTTTTTGTGGCTCTACAACAGTACGACTGTTCAAACAGATGGTTTTGTACCTGTGTCAGAGAACATGACTTTTTGAACAGTGAGTGGAGGCAGGAGCAGCTGTGACTGGTGTGCTGTGTTACCTGCAGTGATGCTATTTAAAGTGAGCTCAACAATTAGCTGGTGTTGTGACAAAGTGTTGCTTGTTATAATGTTCCAACATTCCTACAGTGGGTTTTAACCAAGAATGGAGTGAAAAGGTAATTGATTAATTAACTGGGACCATTTGCTGCTTTTCTTTGTCTTATATGATGACAAATTCAATGTCTTTGTGTTCTGATATTATATAAATGAAAATTATTAGACAATTTATCAAAAAAAAATCTTGATTAATTAGTCAGGAATATCATCATTACCTGTAGCATCTGATAATGTTGCAAAACATTATCAGATTGTCAGTGTCAGTGAGGACAATTAAATAATTTAGCATTAACCGATTGCGCTAAAAGTAATTTAATCAGATAAAAATGTAATATTTTACCACAGGGAAAAAAAAAAAATATTCGATGTTTCGAGTGTGAACCATTTTGTGCAAAAATAAAACTGTGACTGAACAAACACCACATTACAAATTTTATCCAGTTTGGATTCTCACTCCATCACTACCTGTAGTGTTTTCCATGATGTTTGCCTATACATGCTGCAGTGAATATTAACAATGTGAACGTGCCGTGGGCTGGTGTGTATCAGATGACATAATTTAGCATCAGTGGTGGTTAACAGACAGTGCCCTTCACTTATTTGTCTTCTAATCCTTCCTGTAATAGCCCCAGTTTGAGAGACTCCCCCACTCAGCCATCCTCTTCCTCCTTTCATCTTCTCATGTTCCTTTCTGTGTTGGAGCTATTATGTATTTAATCTGAGTAAAGAACATTTTTGTATATGTGTGTGTTTGTGAGTGTGTCCGTGCATGTGTGTTAAATATGTAAGGAGATTAAATAGACTTAAATCTCTGCGCCTGGCATAGAAATTTCAATCACATAACCTATCATCGTGTTCCCCCTCTCCCTCCCTCTGTCGGGCTTTGTTTGTGTATGTGTCCACACACTGTACGGAGGTAACTGGCTCCTCCCCCCTGCGATCCACCTAAACCACCACAGGCTTTAGCCCAAATCCCTGGCTTTCTGCATCACATGACTGATGTTTGCAGCTGGACATTTGACATACATTTGTTATGATTATTTTGCTACACATTTGAAGGACATTACCACTCTGTCCATCTTTTGCCCATTAATGTGATGCTGATTGCTTTAAATCAATCCCAGTGGAATCCCATTGGCTTGTATTCTTACATATTCATGTTTACATATTGTAAAGAGCACATAACAGGTGCTCATTGTTGGCCTTTCACCTTCACCTCAGCCTGTTCAGTGATGTTGCGTTGTCTGTTTCTTCCTGCAGTACACAGTGAGGATGTGGGCTCTACCAGGCTGTACTTTGTGAATGCCTCCCTGCAGAGGGTAACCTACTCCAGCTCGGTGGGGGTGTCCCTGCCCTGTCCAGCAGGGGGCACCCCCAGTGCCATACTGCGCTGGTACCTGGCCACTGGCGATGACATCTATGACGTGCCCCACATCCGCCACGTGCACGCCAATGGCACTCTACAACTGTACCCCTTCTCGCCCTCCGCCTACAACAGCTACATCCACGACAATGACTACTTCTGTACTGCTGAAAACCAGGCCGGAAAGATCCGCAGCCCCAACATCCGCATCAAAGCTGGTAAGTTTGGAGAGTCAATCTGAAAGCAAGGAAAGACTGAAAGATCTGAAAGCTGTAGGTGGAAAAGCAGGGTTATGGAGCAAAAGGTCACCACATTATAAGCAATGGAGCAAAATGTTGTGAAAACATAAAGTAGAGCAGATGTGATTGGCAGCTGCAAAAAGCCCAACCCCGCACAGACGCACCTGCCCTAAAATAGCCAGATTCGACCTGAACACAGATTGACCTAGAACACAGTCTACGGAGAGAACATCTGCATCACATATTACAGCAGGCCTTGGCCTTCGCTCACGCCTACTTGACTGACTGAACCACTGCACTTTACACAGACATAGCTAACCCTTTCAGCTTCATCTATGGCATCGTATCATCTGGTAGGATGAACTCGAAAAACACAACAGTACTTAGACTTAAGTGGCAACTCCAGTGTGATTTGTAGATTGTAGATATAATCAGATCAGGAAAGGAGTAAAAAAATGTGACAGTATATCACATTACCTGCTTGCCGACAGCCCTTTGCTTTGTTAAAGGTCAGTACAACCAAAGACACCAACAACTTCACAGCCACGTGGATATTTCTGCTTTTTAAAGGTTTACAAAGTGTAAAATGTATTTTGTACTAATACTGAGGACATGTGGTCTTAAATGTCAGTGACCTTATCCCTTATTTTACTTTATATTTGATTTTTAAACCACTACCATTTATAAATACACTGTTACTCTACATGACAATGTCTCACACCTAATTTTGGAACTATATTTGGTATTTACAGAAGAAATTAATTATTTCAGTAGTATCAGAATAAAAAAAATATAATTAAGAAACACTAGTTACACTAGTCCATTTTTGGAAACTCTGACCAGAAGCTGCCTGTGTTGCCATTACTGTCTCTTTTCCGTCCTCCTTCTTCTCCCTGCTCCCTCATTTTTCAAACTGTCCTCTTGTGCCAGACTAAATATAGCCATAGCACACTTCCTTAATTATCTCTCATTAACAAACCTAATTGGTGCTTTCCATTGATTAGACTGTATGAGGCTGCTTTAATAAGCAAGACCTCATCTAAAGCAAAATAGTACATCTGGGGGTCTGGGTTCCTCCAGCTCTACAATGACAGAGATACATGAAGAAGAAACAGAAATGTACCTAACAAACATTTACTTCAAACTACAGCTTGGTGATGGTTACCCTGCACCTATTGTCCCAACTCTGCATCCCATCATTCATTCAGGCCATTCGGACGCCCACCACCCTCAGCCATCAACATCTGTTTTCATATTCTGCCTCACAACACCGACCTGGACAAATACTCATATTCATTCTGCTAATACTAGCGCCAAGTTGAGGATTTGAGCCAGGACCCTGAGCTCCATGCCAGCCGGTCAGTGCCTTCATTCCCACATGACCCAAAAGCCTTGCCTCAGGAGACGAGGGATTAGCTTGAACCAAACATCCTGCAGCCAGCAGCCTCTGTCAGGCCCTGGCAGCTCTGCTGCACAGGTTACAGTCAGATAGGATGTGGATGTTTTATTTTAGGACTCTTGTGGGAGTCTTGTGGCCATGGTTTGTACTTGCCCTGCTTTTGACAATCATTGACAGGAGTCTAATTTGGATCACCTTTATTGCTTCACACCTAACTACAGCAGCTAAATGAATTCAGATCAGCGGTGGTTCGTCTCATTCAAAATAATGAAGAGAATACGTTTCCATGCACTTCCATGTGTGTCCCTCTTGCAGCAGGAATGTATGCATGCTGTCATCATGTCTGTTACTAGGCAAGGGATTCCAAACCAGTTTCTTAGCAACCTTCGGATACGTCCTAGCTTTCATGGGCTTTGCTAATGAGTCCGTGCTCATCCAACAGAGTGTAAAATATTGCATAAACCTGCAAAGCTTAACATTTCGGTTTACTCTGAGTGTGCTGCTAAGTCTGTTGCACTTTTATAAAGTTGTGCACAAAAACACTATATAAGTGTTTCATGATGATGTCATGATAGAAAATCATTTCCATGATTATCCTGCTTAATGATGGCTTGGTTCCCATTTATGGGTAGAGCTGAGGCAGGATTAAAAGAGTTCAAACAGTACACAGAAGTAGGCCAGTAAGTTCCAATGAATAAACGTGGAGTGCTGTGTTAATTGATAAAAGGGAGTGTTAATGTATTGTTTTTGATGATGTAAACACAGGTAGATTTGTTTTTGCTAATACAGGACTAAAAAGCGTGTGTTGCGATGAGATCACCATGGTGTTTATCCACAGTAAAGAGATCTTCTACATAGGTGATTTTGTGTGGACACAGTAATATCTTCATATTTTACAAGTTGATATGATGAAAACCCAAAGTTTTTGCTTCTGGCTGGAAAAGCCACTTAAATCACAGATAAGCCCATAGTGAGTTGCCACATTTCTACTAGTCAGTGTTAGGACAATAACGTTGCTTTAGATGTCATCTGTCTTTATATCATTTGTGTGTTGGTGTAGTTTTCAGGGAGCCCTACACTGTGCGGGTGGCGGACCAGCGCTCGATGCGGGGCAACGTAGCTGTGTTCAAGTGCCTCATCCCCGCTGCCGTGCAGGAGTATGTCAGCGTTGTGTCCTGGGAGAGAGACACCGTTTCCATAGTCCCAGGTAAGACCTCACCTGAATGAGTTTGAATTATCCTGTGGTGGTGCGGTTGATTGATTTTATTGGATTTAGGTACAGGTATGCTTCTGACATCTGTGTGTGAGGGCAGTCGATGCACTGCTGAGCTCTATGTTTGACCGAACTCTTAACTTGTGTCTTCTGCCTGCCCACTGTTCTGGATCACTGATCTGGACCCCCAACTCCTCCTCCTGCTCCTCTTCCTCCCCATCCTCCTTCTTCCCTCATGTTTAATCTCCTCCATCACTCTCTTTTGCCTTCCTCCTTCTCTCTCCAACTTCTCTGTCTCCTATCACTGCTTTTACATCTCTATCTTGTCACATACAATTTTCCCCCCAATGTCAAATCCTGCTTTTAGTTGTGATTGACACCACGTTCTACAGCCTCTCAGACAAGACTAATTCACATTTTTCTCCTCATGAGATCTATTTCTGTTCTCTCCTTGCTTGTCTTAGCACCTTGTCCTTGAAGAACAGGGCCACAATTAGAGACACAGGATGTCAATAGC
Source organism: Mastacembelus armatus (assembly GCF_900324485.2). Lineage (NCBI taxonomy): Eukaryota > Metazoa > Chordata > Actinopteri > Synbranchiformes > Mastacembelidae > Mastacembelus > Mastacembelus armatus. The sequence continues at coordinate 9,783,844 of NC_046646.1, forward strand.
ACTGTGCCCCCACATTCATCTTCATTAACCTCATTTGTGTGTGAGTGTGTGTGCAAGTGAGAAAGAAAGAGACACAGTGCTCATTCTTTATGTCTGTCGTCTAGTTGACTGTAGATACATTATGTGCATGTCATAATGTGATATTTTAAGTGTAGTGTAATATATGTTTGATGTACACATGCTTATTTCATACATTTAAATTGCCTGCAATAACAATCTAGCAAAGAGGAATGAAGTATAGTGGAGAAAAGATGAACCACAGGAAGAGAAGCAAGGAGGGTAGTAGGGCAAGAATGGCCTCAGGTCCCGGCAGATGGCGTTTTATATTATATTTATGCAAAATACACAGACACTGTGTCACACACACACACAACAAGGTTGCAGTAGTTTGTCAGACGTTGTGGTATATTAATACTAGTTTATTTTTTGTATATAGTGCTTTACTGTACTTTGTTTTCAGTTTTTGACTTCAGTTACCACAAAGCTGCTACAATAGGGAACTGCATGTTTTGGGAAGATATTCAAAAGGTGCTTGTAGCACACTTCGCATTACTGCAAAACTACTGTTTATGTATTATTACTTTAGTTTTTGTGTAAATACAATATTACCAATACTTTTTCTGCTCCAACATTATTTCTTGCCTCAATATGTTTTTACCATTTTTTTTAAAAGAGGAAGTTATAACTCTATTAACAAACTACTGACTTGCATTTGAATTTGGTATTTGTTGTTTTCAACGTTGCTAGTGCAGAGTGAGACTATGACTTCCAGTGATTGGTAAACATACAGCAAATGTTGTCATTCTGGTTTGGGTCCTCAGTCCTCTATGGTTTCTGTGTATGCGGTGTTGATGTGTATACTGTTATGAGGCTGCTGTGTGTAATTAGGGGTATTTAGGTCAGTTGATGAGCAGTGAGTGTGAGGATCAGATGTTGAACACGATGAGCCGCTCACTGAACTCAGCATACACAACAGCAGCGCACACAAACACAGCAAACACTTACAGTGTGACTGCGTTCAACCTTGACCCTGACCTCCCAGCTGATCAACACAGTGACCTCATCATCTATGCAGCCAATCATCACAGTGACGTACTGTATCTGCAACATAATCTCTCTTTGATACACGGCATGTATGAAAACCAGCTCATCATTGGCCAGGTCTCCCTTGTTGCAAAAGAGGTTTTAAAATCAATGGGACTGACCTGATTAAATAAAGGTTAAATAAATAAAATAATAATTTGAACCTTGTGATCGCAGCCACAAGGCGATATACAACTATCCCCACAGACACATACAGTGAAGATCCATGTCCACACATGTGCACCCCAGTGGGAAACATTATTGATGCTGATCTCCACCTCTTTGAGTCCCTGTAACCTCATCGGTCAGACTCTCTTTCTACTGCTCTCTGCCCTCTCTTTGGATGACAAAGGGTGGTCTGGATAGGTCTAATGAAGATGTGAAAATTAAAATTGATTTTGTGATGGAAAGGTCTCTGCGTGTGAGTGAATGGGTGGTTGCCTGTCTTCCTTGTCTCTATCCTGTATCTTACACTCGGCTTAAGAAACCCAGCCATTTCAGTTGAAGTCGAGTGAGTAAATTGTATATGTTTGTTTGCGAAGGGACACACGCATATGCCCACATGCCATTATTTTTCTTCTTCTTCTCATGAAACATTCATTCCATCACTTTCCTTGCTTGTCTGTTGCCATTTAGAGTCGTGAGAGGCATAAGGCAGGAAACTCCCTTGACTTTTTGCCAGTGGATCATACAACAAACAGACAGACATTCACACAACTGACTTACATGTATTTTGCTCAGTTGATCAGCTCTGTTTAGTTAACAAATACTTTACCTGGGATCTTATCCAGTATTAATCTGATAAAGAGGGACATTGCAACTGCAAGTCAAAGTGTTCGACCATTGCTGAGCTTTTTAAATTTGAAAGACAATGATTTGTTTCAGGGTGGGCTGTGATTGGCTGGTTTTACTGCAGAAACACAAATGTGCTGGGAATGTCATGGCCCTCTCTCCATCAGTTTCAATATATAAAGTGATTTTTTTATGTCTTAATTTGTTTAAATTGATGTCTATTATACAGTGTGATGCATTTAAGTCCTCCACCTTCAAAGCAACATTTGTGGCACCACTGACCTGATGCTGAATCCCGAGCTCCTGCTCGTATTTCCTTCCTGTGCCTCTCCTTTCTGATTTCCCACCACCCAAATACAAAGTAAGAATATAAAGTTGAGTTGAATGGATTGCCAAATTAAGAAAGAAAAGTTCAGTCTAAATGATATGCTTCATTGTCGCGTCATAGCTGTGTCTTTGCATAGATAAATAAATACATGCAGTTTCTAATCAGCAGCACGATCACATATTGGTATGAAGGTCGAGATGATGACATAACATAACGCAGCCATGCCCTTTGAACCCCAGCAGGTTCTATTTTCTCACACACACATGTTCTCCATCTGGAATAGTGTGCGTGTGTGTGTGTGTGTGTGGGGGGGGATCCTTTTCCCTGCCCCACTTTCCTGTCCAGCCAGGACAGTGGGGGGGTTAAGAGGGGAGGGGTGCAGGCAGACTGACCTATTTCCCTTTCACTTCCCGGTCCCATACAGCCTTGTACTTACAGTAAGCTTTGTGTGTGTGTTGTGTGCGTGAATGTGACCCTCATGGGACAATGGAGGCCTGCTAGTCTGAGCGGTGATCTGAAGAAGTAGTGGTGGAGCGGAGACAGAGAGATGGAGGGTTTGTGGACGGGAATAAAAACAACAGTGGGACACAGAGAGGGTTCAGCTTGCAGACTGAGGCCGTCAGTCTAACCAGCAGAAAGCTAATGAGTGGCTCCGATGAATAGGGACTGGATCAGCAGATGGCTGTGGCCACATGGTGGTCCACAGAAAATGCCCAACCATGCTCCATCTAATCCACCTGCCACACAGTTTGGTCTTTTACATGTATTTGCACTGTAAAAATACAAATAGAAACAAATACCGTGTGTATAAGAGATAAGAAGCATGAACTTAAAGGACACTCTCCTCACGCATTAAGACTTAACCTTATTATCTTATCATGGCACAGTTTTTTCTTCTTGTATTCCTTTTACACTAATATCCTGTCATTTTTCTAAATTACCCATTTTTCATCTTCTGCTCCATCAAACTGTACAAGATACAGATGTGTTTTTACGCTGTCGGCTGTTGATCTGGCATAAACGAGACACTATGAGGTAACCAGCATTTAAAGTGTGTCTAAACGCTGCATTAATGCGAACTTGGATACTAATGGGTGTCACCGGGTGGCAAGGTTACTTACAGGCTACATTACAGATCAATCCTCTGCCCCTGGGGTCCCGGCTGGAAGTCAGGCAGTTCAACAAAGACACAACAATACACAACCACATACACACACCTGCAGACACATATAGGGATAATTTTTTAGTAGCCAAGCTGATTAGTTTGCAGAGTGACCTTAGTTTTGTGTCATAACTAGTACTGCAGCTAATAATTCACAATTTAATAAAAAAAAAATTTTATCAATTAGTGGTCTTGTTTAAAAAAATGGCAAAAAAAACTTCCAGCAGTTGGAACGAGAAAGTGTTTTATTATATTTGCTTGAAAAAATATGAAAATCATTTGATTGAATTTTCATCCATCAGCTAACTTCTTTAGCAACAAATTATTGCTGCTCTAAAAACTTTGTTCCCGAAAAATCTATTTGCATCAAATAGTAAAATATATAAAATGGAATTTTAGAGAAACATGTGTTGAAAAGTGTAATGCTAATAGTAATATTTCACTTCATTTGTACACTGTGTTGAGGTGGACTTAAAAAATCCATAGCAGTTACATAAACATGACATTATATATGTATTTAATACGCATTTGGCAGTGCTGTTAAAATTGTTAGAAATATTGTCTCTCCTTTTACACATGGACACGCCACAGATGTTTCTCTCAGTGATTAAAAAGTTAGTGTCATAAGGCTCCACGCAGGTGCAGGCAAGAGAAAGGTGAAAAAAGCAGCGGGACCTCATGGAGAGCAGTGGTGTGTTAGGACACGATGTCTGTTTGTAAACCTGCGCTTATGCACTCAGAGCAGGAATACATTAATAGATACACTTGTCTAGGACACCACAGACTCTTGTAAACACCGGTCTGACACACGCACACTTCGACCAAGTACAAACCTACAAACCTGCTCCGTCCACACACACACACACACACACACATCAAACCTCGAAAGTAACACAATAAAGCCATTTTCAGATTTTGCATGAACGTGCATGAATATGGAGTGCTCATTAAACATTAACATTAAGGCTGCGGTCTGCGCTGCTCTGCTGTGCGATGGCTGTCCTGTTGTTGTGCTCAGGCTGCCTGGGTGCAGCAGGAGGATGGGAAGCACGTGGCGTCCCCGGGGCTCGTGGAACATAACCCCATCCACTGTCGCCCTCTCTCACCCCCACCCTTCACTTTCACGCTCGTCCCTCTCCTTCCTCTGCTCCTGCTCGTGTCCCATGTGTCCCACAGCAGGTCATCTGTGTTAGTGGGGGGGGGACAAACTCATGCAGCTTAAGGCGCCATTATTATACACACACACAGGCAAGTATGTGGCAGTAACACCGTAACTTAACAACAAGCAGCTTCTTGCAAAATAATCAAGAAATGACTAAACAGCAGAGAGAAGTAAGAATGTGTTTGTTTTAGACACTCAACTCCAGCTTTCAGTGCAACTAAAGAAGTCAGCAACACTTGTTCTGCAGTATGTTACCCTCTGTCTGTTTTTCTGTCACTTCTCTGGATATTTTTGCCCCTCTCACATTTACCCCAGTGTACTGAGAGTGACTGAGAGCAGGGCAGGAACAGATGGGGTGCTGGCAGCCATCTTTTACTCAGTTAGGTTGAGTAGGCACGTGGGTGGGTGTGTTAATTAGCACAAACAAGTGTGTGTGTGTGTGTGTGTGTGTGCAAAGGGTACAATAGACATAATTATCTCTGCTTGGGAAGCCCAGTTAGGGTGGGGCGGGGTGGGGGCTGGCATGGAGAGGCGGAGTTCAACAATGGCCCAACCATGGGCTTTGTGTGTACAGGGCACATTGCTGACAAGTGTCGACCATTATTGACTATTTACACACCACTACACCCGCCTGCTCACGTGCACTTAACACAGACACTCAATCGCCGCTGCTGTCGCTCTCACATGCCTTTTTCCCCTTTTTATCTCCATCACACACACATAGAGGCTCAGACACACACATACGCAGACACACACAAATGCGGTATAAGCATGTTTACAGTGCATCAGTGTATCAGTGACAATCAGTGTAAGAGGAAAAGATGGGAAAGGCCCTGTGAGCACATCACTCTGACAGAAATCTGGCCCCTATATCACCCAGAATGTGTGACCATACAAAAGACAGACAGAGAGAGAGAGAGAGAGAGAGAGAGAGAGAGAGAGGGATAGTTTGGTCACATTTTGATTTGCAAATCTTTACTCTTACGGCTTAAAAGACAATTTATTAGCACTAGGGGCTTATTTTTGCAGCTTTGGCCATTTTTTTTTTTTTTTTGGCTATGATAACATCTTGGTGTCATGACAGTGGTAATGAAGAAAAATTGGTATTTTTTATATTTCCTGACTGGTAAAGCATAGGTGTTATACTGCACTACATCCAGAGTCATTAGGGAAAGTGAAACCAGGAAGGCTGGTGTCAAGGCTTAGAGAAAAAGAGTTGGGGGGCTTTATGTGGCCTGGACTGGGTTAAGAAATAGGATTTGAATAAAGAGGTTTTATCCCTTTTTTCTGCTTTCTTCCATTCTTTTTGTTTAGGTTAGTGGAAGAGGGATTAGCGCAAGGAGATTACAGCAGGCTCTACTAAGAAACTGTATTTAAGGAAATGCTTTTTTACTCCACAGCTTGCAGGAGTGACAAGAAGTTTGGTTCTGATTTTCCCCTGCTGATCTTCACTTTTGTCTTTCTCTCATTTTGAAAGGCTCAGATTTTCTCTGTAATCCTGCCATAAAATTTCTTAACTTGCTGGTTTTAAAGTGTTTTTCCAACATTCTATTTAGATCTTGTGGTATTATTAAGAACAATGAACAGCTACAATATCAATTGGATGTATAATTCAGACAAAATGAATTACACGTGTAATTACATCTGCCAAAATCTGATGTTTAACCCAAAACAGACATGCCTGTGTTTTAGTCTGGTATAGTAATACATTTTATTACTGATGGAGACCTTTCTTTTTTATGGTGGCTGGTTCTTCGGGGACCATGCAGAGACATGAATTGGGATCAAATGGGATCCCTGGTGGTCATCCAAGTGCCATGTTCCTACATGACCTCTCGATCAGACCTATTGATCCGCCTGAATATTAGCTGTCCAAATACACACAACACAGGACCAGATCAACACCACAGGCCACAACTGACTTCAGGGGGCTGGTGTTTGTGGATGCTGTGGATTAGTATGTAAATGCCATGTGCAAGCAAATCAATAATTCTACATTGGTTCTTGTGTTTCTCTCTAAAACTAAGCTATTCCAGCAATTTGTACATATAAAGCAGTCAGTTTTTAACATTAAAAAATCGAACCACATAGAGACAAACAACCTCACACACTCACACTAACTCCTATGGGCAATTTAGAGTCACCAATCAACCTGACATACATGTTTTTGGACTGTGGGAGGAAACCAGAGTACCTGGAGAAAACCCACACAAGCATAGGGAGAACATGCAAACTCCACACAGAAAGGCCCCCGATGGGTTTCGAACCAGGGTTGCTGTGTGGCAACAGTGCCAACCACCAATCCACAGTGCTGCCCCTTGTCCAACAACTATTTTTGATAAATAATTATTTCAGTTAAATGTAGACTGGGTAGTAGACTGTCAGTAAACAGCAAAAAATGCCACAGTTGCAATTTTCACAAAGCACAAGTCAACATCTTCATAACGCCTGTTATGTCTAAGTTAGTGGTGCAGTGTAACTGAGGACTATACTGAGGTACAGTTTTGAGGTACTTAGAGGTGCTTTCTTTTTCCACTAACCCACTTTTTTATCTGAAAGTGGTAGTGGTATTGACTTTGCAGATTCAGATTTATAACACTTCTACACTATAACACTTTTCTCTGTTCATCACTTAGCTGCTTATTTTACCTGAGTAAGGCGATGAGTGCCTCTTCTACCACTGAGCTTAACTCATTGAGTATTACTGTCCAAGGGCAGTTACCTGGGGGTCTCACACACTTTTACACCCCCTTTAAATCACTGATTACTGCCCTTGATAAGATCCAATATAGGCGACTTAAGCATCAGTCTTTACTAATAGATTACAGCTGATGTTGGTGATTGTTGTTGGTGATGATTCTGAGGACAATTTCTAGTAAATATGAGATTGCACTATTTGATGATATGATTGTGAATGTGTTGATGGTCATCTTGCATGATCTTAGGGATTTTCATTGTCCTTCCTGGTAAACACTGTGTGTGTGTGTGTGTGTGTGTGTGTGTGTAGCAGTTAAGCCCTCTGTTTCTCTTAATAGTGGGCAGTGACACTCCTCTGCCACCAGCACTCTAATAGGGAGGGACCGGGCAGCTCACTCAGTGCCACTAATGCAGCTCACTGCCCCGGGGCAGGGTACACAGCACCACACACACACACCCACACACACACACCCACATACACACACACACACACAGATGACTGCAGACACACACCATATATCCAACTCTGTCTCTTATCTAAATCAAAACACGGTGGAGGGAAACAAGGTTTTTGCCCATGGATGTTTACTTTTACTGAGTGACATATTTTAAAGACCTGAGTTACTTCAGTGCTCAGACCATAGTGCACATGCAGTTAACAGTTCAATAAGAGTTAATGGGACATCCAGCTGAGGGTAGGTGTTTGGACCATGGTGGCACACTTCTGTATGGTGGAGTGCATCAGGATGTGTGTGTGTGTGTGTGTGTGTGTGTGTGTGTGTGTGTGTGTGTGTGTGTGTGGTTTCTCTCTCCCGGGGCTCTCATTATCACTGTTGTCCCAGATGTCACCAAGAACATGAAACACACGTCATGAATAATGGAGGCTTCCTTCTACATCTCTCTGTATTTTGCTCCTATCCTCACACCCTCTTTCCCTTCCATCCCTCGTTTCCTCTGATGCTTCTGCTGATGCTTAATCTCCTCAGCGCTGCCTCCATCTGAGATGGTCCATTTAGCTTTATGCAGCATTGTCGGCCTGTCTGGTTAGGATGGCTTTATGAGGGGCGACAGGGCATCTCCGCAGTGTTGTGTTGAGTTATATCTATGCAAACAACATCTTTTGCATACAATCAGCGTTATGTCTGTCCCCGACTGTCCATTCAGCCTCTCGATAGGCTGCCGCCCCACCCCTCCACAACAACCCCTCCCCCAGTGTTTACTGTTTAAAGTCACACGGGGCAAACTGGGACAGAGCAGTCAGTGGAGCAGAAGAGACGTGGTCCCATTGCAGCAGAAACTGGACTCTGCTCTCTCTGTCTGCTCTGTCTCATCCTGCTTCATCCCTGCTCCCTGCTTTGCTTCTCAACTTCCACCTTTGTCTGCTCCTCACCTCTGTCCCCTTCAACTTTGCTCACAGCGAGTCGCTGTCCGACACAAAACAGCAACAAGGGTCAGGACAGGGAGGACATGATTGAAAAATGAGGCAAGCGGTCAGAATTGGTTAGGAAAGGGGACAGCAGCGAGGATTAGACAGCGAAGCGTGGCTTTTTAATGAAAACATGACAGAGCTGCAGCTCCTTCAACATCCTGCGTCTCGCTGCCCCCACCCCACCCCCTTCTAGAAAAAGAGCAACAGAGAAGGAGCAAGAAGGAGAAAGAGAGAATTGGGCGCCGAGATTCAGATATTGCTCATGCAATGTTAGTCCTAACTGGCAGAGTGACTCGTGCTCCGTCTGAACAGTTCGGTCGTGTTAACAAAGTCTCTTTTGTGGAGGAGAGTGGAGGAGGTGGGCTGCCTGTGCACAATTAGTTGTTACACTTCAGTTGTGCCAATAAAACCTGCTTTGAATGTGAATGTGAAGTGAACAGAGTTAAGATGCCACCATTCATAGTTGTTAGTAAGTGTGCAGCAGAATAAAAGCCAGGAAAGTGTATATATTTAATTGACTGACACCTGCTTCCACTTGGGCTTTTTAATGTACACAACACAGAGCAGAGCTTTTGCTTTGAATACACATACAACAACCCCCTTTTTTTGCATGGTTTGAAAGGAGGAGAGAACACAGACATGGATTGTTAACTCCTACAACCTCCATCTCTCCCTTTGCTTTCCCCCTTTTTATCTTTCTCATTCCTCTCTAAAAGAATGAGAAAGATACTGAAACCTATTTAACACATTCCTCTGCTGCAAAACTGGACCACTGCCATTCCCTGACTCCACAGTGCTAATTTTAACACAGTTTATTGTTTTTTGTTCCAGCAGGGAAATATTTTTTGTTCTATTTTAAGCCTGGTAGGTGCATGCATGCGTGCGTGTGTGTTTGTGTGTGTGTGTGTGTGTGTGTGTGTGTGTGTGTGTGTGTGTGCACCTAGCATGTCTGCATTTGTGAGCACCAAGCATATTCCAGCACCACAGAGAATATCTCCAGAATATGTGTTTTTTTATTTCTTTCTTTTTCTTCCTGTGACAGTCACAGGTCTTTGATCTGATCCTCCTCCACCTCTCTCTTCTCACTTTCTTTCAAATTCCTCTCTGCAACTTGCCGTTGAGAGCAGGGCTGCAGGGAGGATGCACAGAATGCAGAATATCACCTACTTTTTTCCAACAATATAAAATCTGTCTTTCAGAGGGAGCATAGACTAAAAGGTATTTGCCAGATCAGAACAGCTAACTAATGTTGGATATTCATGACTTGTTGGGGGGTGATTTAGAAACACCTGTTTATTCACAGCTGGTATTTTGGCATTGTTGCTTGCCGTCTTTATCTATGACATATCATGACAGCACCATGACATCAAACTCATTATTATTATCATATGTTTTTTTAAGTGATACATGAAAATTAAGCAATTAAATATGTTTTTTGAGTCGAGGTGTTTCTGCTAGTCCTTTAGCTCTTGAATGGATAAATGTGTCATGCTGAAAGCTTTATTTGACATATAATGATTGATTTATAATGTTGGCAGTTTGTGGAGGAACGATATTCAGTAAAATACACCAACTTTTATTGAACTGGGGGAAGTCCTTTAAGGAACCACTGCCTTTGCCTTTGGATCAAATTGCAGTGATCTTCCAGTTTAATAGCTTGTTGATCTTTTTATGCATCATGAAGTGCACTGGGAACTCCCACAGAAGCACTAATGTTTTGACTCAAAGAAAGAAAAGCTGTTTTGTGGACAGGTTAGTGTCATAAGGTAAATCTTGCTAAGGCGGGGAAAAGTTTGGCTCTTAAAATGGAGTAGTCTCGGTTGTGTGGAAATCTGTAAAGCATGTAGGTCAGAGCTAAATTGGTTTCCTGTTGAGAAGTCCACATCCAACACCGTTTCCAAACAACACTAATGAACAGCCCCTAAGTATTTTTGCCTGACACTCAAAGCCTTATATCAGCAACAAACACATCTTATTCTCAAAGATTTAAAATGTATATTTTTCTTATTTTCCTTGTTTTGCAGACCTGCTCTAAACCACCTTTGAAACCGACAAACGTCAGGCTGAGAAACTAAATAAAAACGTGTAAATAAATAAATAAATAAAACAAAAATGTGTTAAACATTGATTGGATAAAAGAAAAACACTTACATGTGAAAAGATATATTTAGCAACTTCATATTTATGTTATTTTCCTCTCCATTAATTTCACTGACTTCTACCACCATTATAAATTTTGCTGTCACACAACACGGAGGGTTTCACTGTTTCATCTGCATTGTACTTTAACAAATGCTGAAAGTACACCGAATCCGTAACAGGACGGCAATGAGAAGACCCTAGCAACAGCGAGAGAAGAAAATGTGAGAGTGGGAGGGAGGGGAAAAGATGCAGAACATCAATAAATAATGGCCCCACTGAGGAGGTGGAAATATGGGCCTCGTTATCTTTGCACCGACGCCTTCATTTGCATTTGAGAAAATGAGGCTGCTACTAACTCATACACACAGTGCGCTCACAAACACATGCTCTCTCTTGGTCCCACACAGGCTACAGTATATATCCTATTTATAGACTGTCATGCTTTTATTTTTTCTCTGAACATTTACACTTCCATTAGTTTCCTTTTTCTTTTCTCCTCTTTAGAATTTGTCATAGCAGCAGATCTGGCCTGTTGTGTGACTGTGAGGCATTTAGTCAGATTAAAAAACAAAATGAAGGTAAACCTTTCTTATACAGGCAAGGTTAACTAAGGACACAAAGCACAGTTAATTTGAGTAATGCCCCTTTTTCTAAAGCAAACTACACAGTATAACACCACTATGGTAACAATAGTTTTGAGATTAACACAGGCTTAATAGACTTAATAGTTTCGGTTTTCTCTGTCAAAAACACACACTATTAATCATCCAGCAGTTACAAATACTGATAGAAACAGTTCTCTGCTGGACCCCATCTACATTAAGGAATCATGAACAATTGTGCGCAATTTTTCCCATGAATGCATCTCATTGAGACTCTGACCAAATTTATACACGATCCAACAATGTCTCCATCCTCTAGGCAATGCAGCTTCTTTCCAAGCGCTTCTTTCTGGGTGAAAGGACTCTTTAAAGAACCATTTATACTTGATTAAAAAAAAAAAGTTTAATATGCAAACGTTTCCTCCAGATGATCCATGAATGCTGTTTTTCATGGTCCCTATGGTTACATCTGTGTTACACAGAAACATATCAATCGCATTGTAGTTTTGGTAGCAATTAAAAGATCGCCTTTAAAACACAGGCCAACACACCAGCAGAGGTTGCTCTGGGGTTTATCCATTGGTGTTTTTCCAACTAGGGCCTTTCTCTGTGCAGTTTGTGGCTTCAACAGATGAAAAAAAAAAGAGATGTTGGAGACATACTCCCAGATGTTAAATATGGATGAGTTAAAGCAGAGGACAAATTAGAGGTTTCTGTAATAAATGTCATACCCCCAGAGAGAATCTAACATTGTAGTATCATATCAATGTGGTACAACTGAAAAAGAATTATGCAACACTAACTGCTGCGCCCTTTTGCTACACCTGCATACATGCATGTCTGCATGCTTTGCTGCAGCTGTGTCTGTGTGTGTGTACTTGCGTGTGTGTGTACGTACGTGTGTGTGATGCACGTTGACTCTGTTTCTCATTATCTAGTCAAGTCAGCATGAATAAAAGCTGAGGGAGCACAGTGATTTAGTAATTAATATTTTACTCCGTCTGCCACTCTGCTTAGAGACTGAGAGCAAGAGGCTTTGAGAGAAGGAAAGGGTGAGACATACAATAAGAGGGTTCGAACAAAGGGGTGAAGAGAATCGACTTAAGATAGATTGATTCCATAAACAAAGCACTACGTTTAAATGGAGAAATGGTGAAGATATTATCGTGCACTGTGTAATCAGTGTTGTTTCTGAGGCTATAGATGGGATAAATTCAGTCCACTGCTGAAGACGGAAAGTGTGGCTTTGACAGATCCAGCTGACTCTCTCTCCCTGCCTGTGTCAGAGTGTTGTGACAGGCGAGTTGTTGGTGTTGTGGGAGTAGCAGTCCTAAAGTGTTCATTATCCTGTAAGGCTTCGTTCTGGTGGGCAAACAAAAGCTGCTGTGAAATTGCAGCCTGTGACTCCCCTTGGGTCATACAGTATAATCCATGCAAACACATGCACGGTCCATAACTGCTACCTTCACTGTACCCGCTCAGCTCTTTGCAAGACCCCGACAAACACAGAGCTTGTCGATAAAATATTGATACCGATAAACACACAATAATTCGACAGAGAGTGGTTTTGAAACCAGTAAAAATATGTGTGAGAAAAATGTATGATGTATTTATTATTTATTTTTTGTTACAGTCACAAGCGTGAGGTCATTGATGAAGATACATAATTCTTCAGGTAGCAGTCTCCAGGAGATAAACCTGACCAGTATTTTAGGCCGATGTCCTCAAATGTCCCTCTCTCTCTCTCTTCTCCAGTCAGTGGGTACAGAATAAAAACTTGGGGTTATTTACATAACTACAGTTCTCTGAGTGAGACAAATGCTGTGAAAGATAACAGCTCCCATCACGCAGTGGCATGCATTTCTGCTTACCACATGTTAAAAAAAAATAGTTTGGTGATGATAGTGTTGAGTTAAAAGTTTTATATTGGATGTGGAGGGATGGTAAATCTGTCTCTGCCCTGTCTATGGGTGGTGGAAATGACCGCTGTGTGTCCTCCAGGCCTTGAAAGAGTGCCAGGCTTTGAAAAGCTACATTATCAGGCAGGTAGTGCCAAATGTTGAGGCAGCTGTTTCTTCTTAGCACAATATGGTTTTGCAATGAGCACAATGGATTTGTACTAGAATGATCATATTAGTGGAGTTTTTCGCTGGTTATTTCTGTCTGTCAGCAGTTTTCTTTGGTAAAATTAATGTTAGCCTTTTGCTGAATGTGTTTTCCCTCAGGTAACAGGTTTTCGCTGACCTCCTTTGGGGCTCTTTACATCTCTGATGTTCAGAAGGAGGATGCCCTCTCCACATACCGGTGCATCACCAAGCATAAGTACAGTGGCGAGACACGGCAAAGTAATGGAGCCAGGCTCTCCGTAATGGGTGAGCAGCTTGCTGTTGTCACTTTAGTCATGCTGGTCTGATAATTCTCTTTATCCTGACAAAAATATAACCCTGTCTCTGCCTTCTAGACCCCAACGAGTCCTCGCCCACCATCCTGGACAGCTTCCAAGCAGGGGAGGTGTACGCAGGCCAGAGTATTGAGCTCCCCTGCATAGCAGGAGGTTACCCCAGCCCCACTGTGCGCTGGCTGAAAGATGGCCGGCCGCTGCCCTCGGATGCCCGCTGGACTCGGCGTTTGACAGGGCTGATCATCAGCGACCTGAGGCAGGAGGACAGCGGCAGCTATGCCTGCGAGGTCACCAACAGCTTTGGCTCGAAGGAGGTGTCGGGACAACTTCATGTTATAGGTGTGTGAGAATGACTGCATACTCACACACACGCATTCACAATCCAAAAGACTCCCACGCTGTCTTCTCAGTGAATCAGCCTGGCCGATGGACACATTCACAAACTCTTTTTTTTTTTTTTTTTTTTGGTTTGAGGCATACATATAAGTCACACATAGAGTGTGTCTGTAACAAACATGTGTGTTACCCGTCATATCAGATCTCAAACAGAGAGACAGGGCAGTAAATCACTGAGACTGACTCCATAACACTTCTGCCAGCACCATTCATCATCAGAGAGAAGCCGGGTGAGGAAAATAAAGACTAGGGAATGGGTCACAGAAAGGTGATCAAGCACCAACCAGATACTGATGGAACAACATCATCTTATCTAAGTCACCACAAGATAATAAGGGAGGCAGAGATACGTTTTGTGGAAAGTGTACAAAGAAAGAGCCGGAGAAAGCAAGACAGAGGAGGAATAGCGAGGCGGTAGGCTTTGCCAGTGGGCACATCATGGCAGCACACTCTGTGACTCTGACAGGGTGAGGGGGGTTGGGAGGCACAGCGATGCCCCCCAGCATACACCACCAGCTGCCTTATTGCTCACTGACATTTGCACACACACACACACACACACACATACACCCTCTCGCACACACAAAAACACACACACATACACACAAGTGGACAGAGATGTGAAGAGATATCTCCAGCTGCTTTTTTAATGAGTGCGTCGAAGTGATTGAGTCACCACCACTGATTGTGCTCTCTCCCAGTCTCTATGAATGTAAAAGCCTACTGTATTTATGATTGCATGTCTCGTTTTGAATCCAGTTTTTTGAGTTGAACACGTTAGTAATAATATTCCATAAGTAATAATCTTCCATTTTTTCTGACGTCTTTCTCTCAGATCCACTACGAGTGACCTTATCCCCAAAGAATCTGAAAACGAGCATCAGCAGCACACTGTTCTTCACCTGCACTGTGGAGGGCTCACCTGAATACACCATCACCTGGTACAGGAACACAGAGCCCATCATCCCTGACCAGCACATCTCAATCCAGGGACAACACAACGACACCCTGCAGATCACTGCAGCACAGAAGTTCCACTCTGGGGCCTACCAGTGCTTTGCCTCCCGCAAGGGCCACACTGCTCAGGACTTTTCCATTATTCTGTTAGAGGGTATGTGGACAGGCGCAGTAAGGGAACAACAAGATTCTGTGTAAACAGGGTGCAACGAGAATTTTATAATTTCATTTTAACAACAAAATGACAGTGAATAATGATGTTTAAATGATGTTTGTCTTTTTATTCTTTAGCCAAATGATTAGCAAAAATGTCATTGATAGATACATCAGTAGGACACTTCAGAGTTGTGCATCACTGAACATACACAAAGTCATTATCCATTAAAATGCGGCAGAGATGGATCCAAACCATTGTCTGCATTTCAGAATTTCTCAGCCTTTATGTCCTTATTTTGCATTTATTTCTCTCTCTCGCTTTCTCCGATCAGATGGTACTCCTCGTATTGTGTCTTCCTTCAGCGAGCGAGTGGTGAATCCCAGCGAGCCTTTCTCCCTCATGTGTGCAGCCAAAGGAGCTCCACCCCCATCCATCACCTGGACGCTGGATGACGAGCTTGTGGTGCGAGACTCCACCTACAAGACCAGCCAGTACACTCTGTCAGATGGCCTGACTGTATCACATGTCAACGTCAGCAGCCCGCTCATTCGAGATGGAGGAGTGTATCGTTGCGTCGCACGCAACTCGGCCGGTAGCGCCGAGTACCAAGCGCGCATAAACGTAAGAGGTGCCTGTCTGCTTTTCAATATAAATGCACTCTACACCTGACTCTATACAAATACACAGGGGCTAGTGAGAAGCATAGGTCACTATCTATCTATCTATCTATCTATCTATCTATCTATCTATCTATCTATCTATCTATCTATCTATCTATCTATCTATCTATCTATCTATCTATCTATCTATCTATATTTAGAAAAAAAAACTGAAGTCACCTAGACCCACAGAATATCTAATTAGGACTAAAATCAGCAAATATCCTCAGTCATATTTTAATAAAGGGAGCATAACTAACCTCCCTCTCCACCTGTCCAACTTGCCCCAATCACCCTTGACCTTTATCTCTTCACCTTCCTGTCTCCGTGGCTGCTCCCTTACTCTGCCATGACTTCCTTCACCTCATCTGCCCCTCTCTCCGACCTCTGTGTCTCTCTCTCTGTCTCCTCCCTCCATCCCCTCCCTCTGTTCCCCATGTCTCTAGGTCCACCTCGAATCAGACCCATGCGGGACATCACTGCAGTGGCGGGCAGGAATACCTACATAACATGCCGGGTAATTGGGTACCCGTATTACTCCATCAAGTGGCTGAAGGACGGCATGCAGCTGCCGGATAATCATCGTCAAGTGCTGTTTGACAATGGTACCCTGAGGCTTACGGACGTGCAGAAGGGTGCGGACGAGGGCACCTACTTGTGCAGCGTCCTGATCCAGCCCCAGGTGTCAATCAACCAGACTGTTCATGTCACTGTCAAAGGTACAGTAGGAGAAGACTGAATTCAATTTTTTAGGTAATAATATGTTAAGCTTCTGAATCCAAATCATGAAGAGAAGCTGCAAGAGAACCAGAGTGACTGATCCACTGAATGTACTGCGGCTTCACCCGACTTCCCCAAAACATGTATTCCTGATTTAATGGCAGGCATTAATGGGGAGTACAACATTTCTCTTAAAACAGTAGTGAGAAAACAACCTGTCATTCAGAATGGCAATACTGTAAATTGGCTGTTGATTTATTTTTCACACACAACCTGTCCTGGAAGATGGATCCCTCCTCTGTTCCTGCTCTTCCTGAGCTTTCTTCCATTTTTTTCTCATTAATGTTTTTTTTAAGGGGAAGTCATGTCTAGTCGAGGGTCTAAGACAGAGGGTGTCATAGGCTGGACAGACTGTAAAGCCCCTTGCAGCACATTTATTATTTGTGATGATGGACTCGAACAAATAAGATTTAAATTGACTTGAATCATCATCATTGGTTTCTTTGCCTTTGAGATTGATACAGATTAACTGTGATGTGTACAGGTCCCAAATGCAAAACTAGATTTCTTGATGTCCAAGTATCTATTTTATGCCATTTGGAGACACCAAGACACACCCTCTGTGACAGTGCTGTTTTAGAATATATTTCTGTTTCATTTTGCATTTTGTTTAGTCGGTGAGTGGGGTAACGATAGTAGCAGGGCAGCTGCAGAGGTGTTTAAGGGTGTGTGCATGTGCCTGCATGTGAGTGTGTCTCTGATTTAATTAGATGAATAATAATGAAGCCTAGATTAAATCCCCCCAGATGTCTCAGCTGTAGTGCCCCCACCCCAGCCTCCATTACTATGGCAATGGAATGACTTCCTCCTGCCAATTGGACTCTAACCAGAGCAGCTATTATGGGCTGCAGGAGATGGGGGCTGAGGCGGGGGGATAGAAGAGGGCCCCACTGACCAATGACCTTCTCTCCCTCTCAGCATTGCTCCAGATGGCCACAGTGCCACTCTTCCATGTCTGTTGCTGCCTGTATTCCACTGACTCTCTGCTCTCCTCTCTCTGCCCCAGTGCCGCCACTCATCCAGCCCTTTGATATCCCCTCTACCTCAGTGGGGAAGCTCATGTACATTGCCTGTGTGGTGTCATCTGGGGACATGCCCATACGCATCACCTGGCACAAAGACGGCCAGCTCATCGTGCCAGGCTCCGCCTCTGGTGTTGCAATAGAGACCAAAGAGTTCATGAGCTCCCTGCAAATCTCGAAGGTGACACTGAAGCACAATGGAAACTACACCTGCATCGCCAGCAATGCTGCCGCCACCGTCAGCTGGGAAAGACAGCTGATTGTTACTGGTGAGGGACCGAGTGAAAGGAGAACTGGAGTGATGAATTAGGTCAAACGAGATGTTATATCTAATATCTTTGTATCGTAGGAACACTCCCATTTTCTGCCTCTTTCTATAAGACGTTCTTTTCTTTTAGGTTCAGTTACTCACATCTTTTTGTTTCTCAGTGCCACCACGTTTTGTGGTGCAGCCAAACAATCAGGACTGTATCTATGGCAAAGCTGGAGTTCTCAACTGCTCTGTGGAGGGTTACCCTCCTCCTAAGGTTATGTGGAAACATGCCAAAGGTAGAATCGGCACGTCATACTTATAATTATAAGATCACATGAACAAGGAGAAATTAAAGAATGCAATTGCTGTGTGTTGCATGGTGCAGGTGTAGGAAACCCTCAGCAGTACCATCCAGTCCCTCTAACTGGCCGTATCCAGATCATGTCAAATGGATCTCTGCTCATCCGACACGTGCTTGAGGATGACCGAGGGTACTACCTCTGCCAGGCCTCCAACGGAGTGGGCTCAGACATCAGTAAAAGCATGATCCTCACTGTCAAGAGTAAGTGTCAGTCATACTCTCTTTGACTTGAACACATGTTGTTTCATAACCACATCTCCTGGATTGTACATACTGTACACAGAGACTTAGCTTTAGCTTTTTGGAAGGGATTCAGCTTTTCTAAGATGCACTTTTGCCCCAGGCTAGTGTACTGAACCGTGTTTCTGTCCTGCACATCCTTAACTGGGAGTATCTCGCTATTGATTGATGTGTTCCGGCTGCCGGTCTGTGTGCTCCAGAATATTTGGTGGGGAAAAGGGTTAATGAATTAGTGATGACAACAAAACCGCAGGAACCCGTTGAATCAATAAGCTATGTCTAAAGAAAGCAGGTTGAAAAGAAGCAGGAAAATGGGGAAAAAGCAAAGAAGAAGGCAGACAGGGAGGAGGTAGTGTAAGAGGACCAACAGGGATTGAAGCGTGAAATGAAAATGGAGAATGAAGGGCAGAAATAGAGATGTCTATACGTTTGTAATATATCCTCATTTTCCACTATTACATCTCTGTTCCCATTCACTATTTAATACTTTTTATCACACCGACATGTGTCTGTGATTCTGCTCAGTTCCTGCCATGATCACCAGCCACCCAAACACCACCATGGCAAGGAAGGGCCAGACGAAGGAGCTGAACTGCACAGCGAGGGGGGAGCAGCCCATCATAATCCGCTGGGAGAGGGGCGACACCGTCATCGACGCAGAGAGAAACCCCCGTTACTCTATAACCATCAACAAGAAAGGGGATGAAGTCATCTCTACTCTAAAGGTCCGATGCAGAATATAACATTAAGCAGACAAATCAAAAAGTGTTTGATGCTGTAAAGACAATATAGAGTCAGTAAAGAATAATGGATTTAGAGCATATACACATTTCAACTTGATCTTTAACTCTCAGTTTTTAAGGCTAAATCCAGATTTCTATGTATTACTGAAGAAGATAGTTGTGTTTCTGCTGTGGTGAGTTTTCTGTATATTTTTAGGTACATTGTAACCTTGTCTATTTTGTGTTGATTCTCACAGCTGAACCCAGCTGAGCGAGGAGACTCTGTCTTCTTCTCCTGCCATGCCATCAACTCCTACGGAGAGGGTCGAGGGCTTATCCAGCTCACTGTGCAAGGTATCAACACCATATACTCTGCATGTCTCATAAAACGTCTTTACTTTTGTAAACATTTAAGACTACAGTACAAGTACCACTACAGCAAATATATATTAATATAAACAGCCCAATGAAGAAATGACAAAAGCTTTCACCTCTTTAATTTCTCACACACAGAACCACCAGATCCCCCTGAGCTGGAAGTGAGGGAGGTGAAGGACAGGAGTATGAACCTGCGCTGGATCCAAAGGTTTGATGGAAACAGCATCATCACCAGCTACGACATAGAATACAAAAACAAGTCAGGTGTGTACTCTAAATTTAAATGTCTATAACAGATCTTCGTAAGCTACACGTGTTGATAATCTCAAATATTTTAACATTTGACAGACACCTGGGATCATATGTACACAACCAGGAACATCTCCCCCACCAACAACCAGGCCAACATTGTGGAGCTACACCCTGCCTGTGTTTACAGCATCCGCATGTACTCCTACAACAAGATTGGCCGCAGCCTTCCCAGTAAAGAGCTTACAATCAGTACTGAAGAAGCACGTATGTGATTGTTTTCTCAAAAAATCACACTAGTCTGTTTTTTTTCTTATATCTGCTGTGCATTTTCTCTGGATGCAATAGAGCTATCAGTATTTTATTTGACATCTTTCATCAACAGCACCCGACGGGCCACCAATGGATGTGGTGCTCCAACCAATGACATCCCAGAGCATACGAGTTACATGGAGGGTAAAATCACTATTGTTTTTTTAAACAGTGCACTGATGAACAGACACCTACATCAGCACAGCAGTTAATTGTAATAATTAATAAATATTATGAGAATGACCACTCATACCATTGACAGTATCTTTTGCAATCTGAAATTCAGCAGATTATTTGGTTTAACATTTGATTTATGATTAGCATTGTGACAACCTTAATGAGCAGTAGTTTTCTCTTATTAAGGAAGAATCCTCGAATTAAGGATTATACATACAGTACAAAGCTTGTGCTAGTACTAATGCTCTACGAGGGACAAGCACATTACCCTTGAGAAAAAAAAAGTTTAATTATTCCTCATATTGCATGGCCAAAGTGTTCTGAGCTAACAAATATATGTCTGCACTGTCATATTTTTGTCTTTCAGTCTCCTAAAAAGGAACTGCAGAATGGGGTTATCCGAGGCTACCAGATCGGTTATAGAGAAAATGGTCCAGGCAGCAATGGCCAGTACAGTATAGTGGAGATGAAAGCTACAGGGGACAGTGAAGTGTACACTTTGGACAACCTAAAGAAGTTTGCCCAGTACGGGGTAGTGGTCCAGGCCTTCAACAGAGCTGGGACTGGCCCATCCAGTACTGAGATCAATGCTACCACGCTGGAGGATGGTAAGAAAAATGAGGATATTCACTGTAGACTCATGATAGATTCAGTGTGGACTCATTGTAGGAGAGAGTGTGGGAGGACGTGAGGGAAGGTGGAAAGAAAGAGAATTAAAAGTATTCATTGGGCACATAACTCTCCGATTGGTCAAAAATAATAGTAACAACAGGATAGAAGACACATGAATTAATGCAGCTATCATAACTATATAGATACACATGCTCAAACAAAATGGTAGAAATGAATTTGCAGCACATCCCCCATTATTCTTACAACTTTAATTAGCACCCTCATTAGGCTGGTAGACAGCGAGAGAGAAACAAGGAACCCCATTACTCTCTAAATGTCTGCCCACTCTACCTCCTTTTCTTTATCTTCCTCTTCCACCAATTGGTCCTCTTCTCATCACTCTTCTATTTTACATATTTTTATTTCCCACACTTTTATATGGATCCTCCCTGTCTCTGTGGACAGAGACCCTGATCAACAGTAATAGTAGTGGTAATCATCCAGATAGGTAAACTGAAGCTGGTCCTACAAGTGCAATTACATTAAAGATGAACATTGTCTTGCAGATTTTATCTTCCATATCTCAGCTCACCCCACCCACCATATCTGCATTTTAACCCCTTACGGTGTAGCTGCTTCACTATTCATGTGGCTCTCAGCGCTCTTTCTCTCTTCCACTGAGTCCCTCCACTCCTCCTCTCCTTCTGTCCTCAGTGCTTTAGAAGCTACAACTGAACCACAAATATAATTTGAGTTTTTATGACAGATGTATTTCAGCAGAGATTGCCTGTGGGTTGTGGTTCTGAGTAGTCATTAAGCAGGGGTTTAGTTGTCATGCCACATCAGTCTTAGCGACAGCAATAACCAAGGCTTTTTGACAGGAAATCATTTAAGCAACCTTATAGTATATTATTTGAATTGGCTGGACTAACTCTTACCCTCTGCTCTCTCCAGTGCCCAGTGAGCCTCCGCAGAATGTGCGAGCCATCTCTGTGACATCGGACGAAGCGGTGATTACGTGGGCAGAGCCTCCACGGCTGACACTGCACGGTGTGCTGAAAGGCTACCGGGTTGTGTTTTGGTCCCTCTTCCCTGACGGAGGTGGGTGCTGTGGGGGCCAGGCCCATTGGCCAATGCAGAGTAATTATCACCTATCTCATTCTAAACTTCACCAACCCAACCTCCCACACACCTACCTCTTTGTCGGTGTTGTGAGTCAGAATGTGTTAGTGTGTCTGCACCTCTCTCATAAAGCACTTCCCATTCAGCTGTATCTTTGAACTTGTCCGTGTTTGCCCTTGATTCTTTGTGTGTTTTTTTAACTAAGAGGTTACAGTACTGTTATGCTCCTCTGTCTGTTTAAACCAGTCTCCTAAAAATTAGGATCATATATAAGAAGATTGCAGAGCAAAACAAGATGTACTGACCTGTTCAACATATATACAAAACCAATCTGTTCTATAACCTGCTATTCACCCTGACATCCTCCCTAGAACATTTCCCAGCAACTGGGTTGTAGTCCAGGCAGTAGTTGTGTTTCCTCCAAAACATTTCAAGCAAAGCACCAGTACTCCCTAAAACTGGGTTTATTTTCCTGTTCTGCTTCAGAATGGGGAGAGATGCAAAATATCACCACCATTCGTGAACAGGTGGAGCTGCGAGGGTTGGAGAAGTTCACCAACTACAGTATTCAGGTGCTGGCCTACACACAAGCTGGAGACGGGGTGCGCAGCAATGTCCTGTATATTCAAACCCGCGAGGACCGTGAGTACAAACAGAAACTGAACTAAGAACAGAAGATATAAGCATTAATTTACTGTTTTATTTTATTAGGCATGGAAAGGTGTACACATTGTACAAAAAGGGTGCTGGGCTGTATTTTCAAACCCATGACAAAAGCTCATTAATGTTGGGGAGCTCCATTAGTAGTGCTAATGAGAATTAAGAGGCTTTGGGCTGAGGGAGGGCTGGTGGGAGACACTGGAGGAAGAGGCTGGGTCTTCTCTTGGAGCATATAGCATCCAGGAGTCACCAATCAGTATAGGCCTGCCTCCCTTCCACAAGCCCTCTTGCCATAGGCACAAGGATTAATTCTTTTTGGATTAGAGAGAATTAATTTTGTGCTTACACCATTGGAGGCGGGATTACAGCCAGATCCATGTCTCTTTATCGAGAAGGGAGAGGAGGAGGGGCCTCAGGGTTGAAGATGGAGAGATAGAAGGGAGATTACAAAGCCCGTTCTTGGCTGACAACACAAATAAGAGTCACAACATTATTTTTTTAAGCCCATTTAAAGTAGACTGTTAGGTTTTTGTTCTCTGTGTAGTTGCTTGAGTGTGTTAGCCCTTTGCTGTGACACATCCTCCTTTGATTAGCATAGTAGATCTTTGTATTTACATGTAGGTGGGCCCATTGTGCCTCTCTTAGTTCACACAGGCCATGCTTACTGTGCAGCACACTGTCTGTCTGTCTGTCTGTCTGGAGTCCTGGGCAGATTTTGGGCACCAGATGGGACTTAGCTCTTACCCCCTCCCACTGCCACTCCTACTTTGACATGGAGGTCCAGTTATGATAATGATGACAGGCCTCCTGTGTCCCTTCCCACTGCCACCACCACCATCATCTCTACCACAGGAACCGCAACTATCATTCTCACCACTCTGTCAGACCCACCTCCCACCTCAACATCACTTTCTATACCTCCTTCACTACATCTTATCCTCTGACTTTGTGTTGTGTCTAATGACAACACTGGACTGGGGGCCTCACATTCAAGAAAAAGAGGAACTGGGGGATGGATTCAAAGAGGGTAGGGACTTACACTGTGGTAGCCTCCCTCTGAAGACCTCAGATGAGGCCCACTGTCAGATGTAAGTTATATTTATAGTGGGGACTGAATAGGGTTGACCCCATACTGTAAGGCCAATGTGACAAAAGTGTCATTGTTCACCTTTCACAGTATAGAGTGTCCTGATGTGTTTTTTGTAAAGTGCGCATCAATTTTAAACCCTATGGCTTGTAATAAGAGTCTTAAGCGGTGCCCAGTGTCAAGCTGAAATGGCTAGCAGGGGATCGGACACTACTGTCTAATCCGTTTGTTGGTTGGAGAGTTAAGAGTAGGCTGGGTGTCACAGAGTCAGAACTGCTGACCAGCGTCTGAATGAACATATGTCATGGCCATCCACCCAAAGGGGGTTCTTCCAAGTCGTCCCAGAGCGGCTTAGTGCAGGATAAGACTACCAATCTGCAAACAAGCCTTCTCACTCTAATAGGCATCCAACACCCAGCATGTCTACACACACACACACACACAGACAGAAGCATGTGCATAGACCTTGATATATCATATATACACACATACCATAAACCATATCTTGATTTTCCCTTCGGAGATGAATAAAGTTGATCTTATCTTGTCTCATATTGACAAGCCTGCCATGCTGATGTTCCTGAGTGTTTCTTTCTCCAGTTCCTGGTCCACCAGCTGGCATCAAGGCAGTTCCCTCTTCTCCAAGTAGTGTGGTTGTGTCCTGGTTGCCTCCTCACAAGCCAAATGGTGTTATCCGGAAGTACACAATCTACTGCTCCAGTCCAGGGTCTGGACAGCCGGTAAGTCTTTGCTCTGTGGACATGACTCAGATGGGGCCGGAAGAAAATGTTCCAGGTGATTGAGAAGCAAGGAATTTGTGAACTTGATAAAAATCTACCTTATGGACGTAATTAATTTGTAATCAGTGTTATTAATTTAACCTGTACGTGTGTGTGTCTCTTTCACTGTGTTTGCACCATCGCTTTATTTCCTGCCCTCCCAGATGAACAGATGAGGTTGTCTTGGCAACGTGATGAGACGTAGATATGCAAATGAGGGAGAGAACAAGCTCACACATGCACACTGCCGCATCAGAAACACAAACCCATCACATTTCAGCATTTTCTATTTATACACTTATGTGCAGCATTTCTTCAGGGGTTAGATCATGTGCACCACAAACACCAGCACATGATGAAATCTGATACCAGGCTAGAACCTCACTTTCTTTATTATTCACAAATACTCCTCCATCTCTGTGCATGAGTGCCATGTAAATGAGCATGAGCAGCGAGGAGAGCGGGAGGGAGGGGGAAGAGGGAAGGTTGAGAGAGAGAAAGAGACACACCATTAGAGGTAGGGAGAGACCGAGGGGAAATGAGAGAAAAAGAGAGGGATGAGGGGGAGAGAGTGAGAGACAGGCAGGGAAGAAGGGAGGAGCAGAGGAGGGTATCAGTCACATCGAGATGAGAGTGCTTTTGTCCATCTTTTCATTATCTCCGTGTATCACTCCCTGGATCACCACAACACCGTCGCTATGCTGGAGGAATGTTCGAATGCACCCCTATACACACACACACACACACACACACACACACTAAGCCCCCACATCGCACCCCTTCCCTCCGTCCTCTCCTCTTGACTGAGCCAGACAGAGAGGGATAGAGGAAAAGAGGTTCAAGCAAATGGTGAAGCAACTGAAGATGAACACAGAGATGAACAGATTAAAGAGATAGAAAGGAGGATCGACTTGAGCGATAACAGCGCTCGTGCGTGTTGGTGTGTGTGTGAGTATCTTCTCAAAGATACACGGGAAAAATATCCATAGGAACACATAATTTAATCGAATATCCTAAAGTGTTATTTCTCTCAACCTAGTGAATCATTCTGTGTATGCGAGGTGAAACAATTGAATTTGCGTCAAATTTATTTGGACTGGTGGAATGGTGTGCCCCATTCTGCCTTGTTTTAAAAATAAAGGGGAAAAACCTGCTGAATATTTATGCATGTTTTAAATGTATCTTTATATTTTACAGTTTTTCTCCAACATTTCAATGCCTTTTCTGAAACTTCCAATTTTGCACAGCCAGCACATTTATACTGTCGCAACTACTTACATTTTCCTGTAAAATGCCGTCATTCACTTCAAATATTTATCGTTTGTCATAAAAAAATTAATTCATGAGTGAGCACACTACTGACACCAAAATCATACTTCTCCTTATCACTTTTTAAGTCAAGGCACTCAAAGACAAACACCCTGAAGAGCGTTTCTTGCTTACTTCAGGATTAATGCCAACAATCTACAGATAGATTATTCATAGCTGTTTAAGGTCAACCAAATATAGCAAGATTAATTCGAAATAATTTAATTTTAAAAAATAATGTATAATCAAGCCAAAAGGCAAAGTTTAAAAAAATCAGAAAAGTTTTTTTTTATCTCAGTGGAATTTGGTTTTATGTTCATGTTGGATCTAAAACTTTACAGTACATTTGTATGAATTCTGACGTTGCCAAAGTGTGTTATAGAATTTAAAATAAAACATTACGATGATATATTGGGTGCTTGGTTTTCTGCTCATTTTTTTTTGCATGTCTTCCTGCAAGAAAAAGTGTTTTCCTTCAGTTGTTCATTGTTGCCAGACATGGCCCTGCTTTACAAACAACTACCATGCCATAGACCTTTCATAAGGGACATTTTAGCAAGGTGGCTCTTGAACAGAGAAAAGCATTTATTAATGTTAACGTTTAGTAACGTGCTTTTCCCACTACAAAATGTATTCTGTGAAAAAAAGCATGTTGGGATGTTTATTTGTTTTCTTAAAGGGCTCTAGAACTTGTAATACCTCTTTAGTATGGAAGGGTGTATAGTAAACAAGCTGCCACCAGACCTGTCATGTCACTGTGTTATCATTGTTTGCTAATATGACATTGTGTGCCCTGTGTCTCAGGCGCCCAGCGAGTATGAGGCCAATCCAGAAATGCTCTTCTACCGCATCACGCACCTTACCCGTGGTAAACAATATCACATCTGGGCTGCAGCTGTGACAACCGCCGGCCGAGGCAACATCAGCGCAAAGGTCACAGTGGAGCCTGCTGGGAAAGGTGGGTCCTCCAGACAAGCCTGTAGTGGAGCAGAAGGATAAAGCGATTTCTGAAAAGGTTAGGAGGGAGAGCGCTGTAAAGATGGCCTAGAAAAGGCAACAGGATCTCCCATACACAGATCGCTTCATCACTCTCTCCCTCTGTCTGTTCACTCGACTATTGATGGACAGCCCGAGTATTGATTGAGTAACGTTGATGTTGCAAGAAACACTGTTGTTAATTATGTGGTGATGAACAGGGCCTATCCAGTGAAATTACCCTTGGGGAGAGAGGAAGCAGGCGGGGATCGATAGAGGGAAGGATATACGGAGAAAAGACAGACTGAAAGTAGGAGGTTAGAGGAGGGGCTATGCTAAAACACTACACTCCAGCTTTTTAGTCCTTCAGCAGTAAGTAAAGGACCTTCCCCTCAGGGAAACTGGGCCATCCATTCAGCAAACAGCTGAGACTGGCAGCCAGACAACCTAAAGTAGGAAAAAAAGTGTGTCTTTGTGGTCTTTGTCACTTTAGATAATGTTTTAATTTTTTGTGTGCCTCTATGTGCAGTCCCGGCTAAGATCCTGTCCTTTGGAGGCACTGTGACCACACCCTGGATGAAAGAAGTGCGCCTGCCCTGCAGCTCAGTGGGAGAGCCTGCCCCTACAATTAAATGGACCAAAGACAGGTCAGATCTGATCATATACCATTTATATGTCAGCATCATGGTTTATTCAGATTGGTACTGCTGCATGTGAGGGGACAACGTAGATGAAAATAACTTATCCTATTCTGAGATGAAGTTGCTGACACTGGGATGTGTACTTTGTCAGTGAGGACTCAGCCATTCCAGTGACAGCTGACAGTCAGCGGCAGATCTTGTCCAATGGCACACTGGTGCTGCGTTCGGTCAAAGCAGAGGATTCTGGATATTACACCTGTACGGCCACAAACACCTTGGGCTTTGACACCATCATAGTTAATCTCATGGTGCAAGGTAAGAAAAAAACACTATTTGAATTGAAGCGGCTAGAGGATGATTTGTTCTGCTCTGTTGTTGAGTTATTATCTCCGTGCGCACACCCAGTTCCTCCTGACCAGCCTCGTCTGACTGTCTCCACTACCTCCACCTCCTCCATCACCCTGGCTTGGATCCCCGGGGACAATGGAGGAAGCTCTATCAGAGGTATGTTCCTGACAAGACTCTGCAGCTCCTTCATCAACAAATATTATTCATGAGTTCATCTCTTTGTTTCTGTGACAGACTTTTTGAGTATACATTATCGTCTTGCTATCAGTGGATTTAACACTGCATATATCAGTCTAAACAATGAGCTTAATGTTTGTGGATAGAAAGGCGGCAAATTAGAGCTGACCGTAGCTGATTGTTGCCCCCTGGTGTTCGACAGATGCAGCAGCAGCAAGGATCCTCTACAGTCTTCCATTTGTCTGATTTACAGTGCTTGTATTTGATAAAACACTGTGCTGTGTGATTCTGCAGGATTTGTGCTGCAGTACTCCGTGGACAACACGGAGGAATGGAGGGATGTATTCATTAGCTCCAGCGAGCGTTCCTTCAGGTTGGACAATCTGCGCTGTGGAACCTGGTACAAGGTCAAGCTGGCCGCCAAGAACAGCGTGGGCTCAGGGCGAATCAGTGAGATCATTGAGGCTAAGACCCATGGAAGAGGTAAGAGCTGTTTTGAGCATGAGTGCCACAAGAAAACAGGCGAAAAGAAATGAAAAAGATTACAACTTAGGTACTTCAATAAAGAGAGTAAAAATCTAAATCTCTCAATTTGAAATTTTATTTATGCCATCAATCAACAAACTATGGGCATTTAAACATGACATGGTCAAGTCTAATGCATGATGACAATTTTATTCATGTTTTCTGCTTCATTCAACCAAATTAAACCCAGACTTCCCTGTGATCAAATCCATAATAGCTGTTTTACTCAGTTATAAAATAAGAGAAAGTCCCATGAAATAAATCAGAATGAATAATGAAACATTTAGACAAATAATTTGCCGTGTTGGGCTCTATAACCTTCTATTGTTCTGTGCTTTTGCTACTTTTCTCTACAGAACCAGTTTTTAACAAGGATCAGCCGCTGCTCACCCACATTAACTCCACCCATGCAGGGCTCAACCTGCAGGGCTGGACTAGCGGCGGCTGCCCCATCACTGACCTGATGTTGGACTTCAGGCCCAAAGGTACCTGGGCCTGGCAGAGCCTCAAAGCCAACTCCACCACTCAGCTCTTCCTCAGTGAGCTACGTGAGGCCACCTGGTATGAGCTCAAAATGAAGGCCTGCAACAGTGCTGGGTGTGGCAACCAGAGCTCCCAGTTTGCCACTACTGACTATGATGGCAGTAAGTGAATCCTACATTTTTTCCCATGATTCCCATGATTCCTGTATAATCTCTTGTACTGACTATTTCTGGATGCTTTTTTTGTCTTTGTTCCTTCTTTTCTTCATAGGCACAATTCCTCCAATAAAATCTGCACGAGGAGAAGGCGACGATGTGAAAAAGCTGTTTTCCATTGGCTCTCCTGTCATTCTGGTTACTGTGGGGGTTGCTTTGCTCTTCATTATCCGCAAGAAACGCAAGGAGAAGAGGCTTAAACGTCTTAGAGGTGGGTGAAAGGAAAAGGGAGGCATCGATATGATAATCTTCCTAACTAACTATAATCTAATTAAGATATTGTCTTCTTATAGATGCCAAGAGTCTTGCTGAGATGCTTATCAGGTAGGAGGCTCTTTGTGTGGGATGAGGGCTGTATTTTATCACTTCTGTAGAGGAAGTCACATTTTGCATAGGTCAACCTCGTACATTTTTTGGAAGCTCTAATTAGAGACACCAATCTGATTTTATTTTATGTAATTCTGTGTCTGTGTGTGTGTGTGTGTGTGTGTGTGTGTGTGTGTGTGTGTGCATATGCAGTAAGAACAATCGCAGTATAGACACTCCTGTGAAGGGCCCTCCTCAAGGACCAAGGCTCCATATTGACATCCCACGTGTGCAGCTACTCATTGAGGACAAGGAAGGCATTAAACAAATAGGCAGGTTTCTGCACTTCACAACAAGACAAACTGTTATTTATTAGTGTGATTCTCTAGAAGCCGATATTATATCATTAAAGATTTTTGTGTAAATGTTTTTATTTCCTTGTCATTTGTTCGCAACAGGAGAAGACAAGGCAGCGGTGCCAGTGACAGACACTGAGTTTAGCCAGTCAGTGAATCCGCAGAACTTCTGCACAGGCGTGTCTCTGCACCACCAAGCTCTTATCCAGAATTCCGGGCCATTGATTGACATGTCTGATATCCGCCCAGGCACGAGTGAGTGCATTTATCTTTTTAAAGGAATGTTTTTGACAAGCCGTGAAAATAGTTGAGCGTACAGATCCAGATGAAAGCTTTGCATTATATTTTTAAACCACCCACTTTAATTAAAGAGATGACGAAAAAGCTACAGTACCTCAACTTTTTTTTTTTACAATCTGTACATGGATGCATAGCCTGTGTACTACTTGTTGTCTCATCACCGTGTCCTCTCTCAGATCCTGTGTCCAGAAAGAGTATAAAATCAGCTCACAGCTCCAGGAACAGATACTCCAGCCAGTGGACACTAAGTCGGCCGTGTCAGAGTCAGTCGACAGCCTCGGCACGAACTCTGACCTCAGACTGGCGGACAATGGGCTCTCATGGCATCACTGCCACTGAGAGTGACAGCTACAGCGCCAGCCTCTCCCAAGACACAGGTGTGTCAGTCCGGACTAGTAACACTATGGCGATAACACTACTAGAGTGTGAACTGCAATTGTTTTGGTCTCATTGCCATTTCCTACATCAGGCAGCAGTAGTTTTAGGAAAAAATGAGCAATCTTTAGTTTATCCACAAATCAAAGCCCAGTCTAGAGGCATATTTACACTTAATAAAATACATTCTCAAATGATCAAGGATGGAGCAGATAATACTCTAAGCCAAACCCTAATTAAACACATACTAACTATGCGCTCTTACCTAACACAACAAAGGTTTAACGTTCTGAAATATCAACAGTCAAGTCAATCATTCTGTGTTTTTCCAGATAAGGGTCGCAACAGCATGGTTTCAACAGAGAGCGCCTCCTCCACCTATGAGGAACTGGCGAGAGCCTACGAGCACGCCAAGCTGGAGGAGCACCTGCAGCACGCCAAGTTCACCATTACAGAGTGTTTCATCTCCGACAGCTCATCTGACCAGATGACCACAGGTACCAATGACCCAGCAGACAGTATGACCTCGCTCAGCACACCGTCTGAACCAGGCATCTGCCGCTTCACTGCCTCACCCCCCAAACCGCAGGACTATGATCGCGGTAAAAATGTGGCTGTGCCTATTCCCCATCGCGCTAATAAAAGTAAGTACCAAAGACGCAGGGACAGTTCTGTATGAATGCTTCCCTTTTTATTATACATGTTCTGTTTAACTTACATGTAGCACTGTACATTGACCTTCCATATAGACTGCAGATCATTATTTCTTCTGTCGAGATGAGCAATACCTTGACTGCCAGGAGAGTAAAACTGCCTTTTCTCTTGTACCTTTTTCAGGTGAATTCTGCAACCTACCCCTCTACATGAAGACAGACCCATTCTTCCGCAAGCAAGGGGAGCTGCATGACCCCTGCCCGGCTGTGCCACCGCGGGAAGCCTCAATCCGCAGCCTGACGCAGCGAGCATATCACACCCAGGGTCGTCATAAGACACTTGACCCTGCCAAGCAGCAGGCCCTGACGCTGGGCCATTCTGGGCTGGGCAGTTTGGGTTCGAGCTCAGGCACTGCTACCTTGCCACAAAGGACTCTCACCATGCCCAACACTAACACTGCAGCAACAGCTTCCACTTCCAGCACGAGCAGCAACCCCACCAACAGTAACAAGGTGGGGGGCTCCAGAGACTCGCTGCTAGAGAGCAGCTCCTCTGCCCTGGGGAGACTGCAGAAACAGAGTGTGGGCGCCTATTCCAAGTCATACACACTGGTGTAGTCCTTTCTCTTGCACAGACTTGCACTGCTGTCCCACTCCTTAGCCAGCCCCACTCTGGTGCTCTTCAAGTCTGGGCCAGGGGGGGGGCATGCAACCATGTTTCTTTAAACCCAGCTAAAGGTGAACTGGCCAGCATCCTGTCTAATTTTCCTTGGGATAGGTGTTCTCCAAGACAGAGGCACAGCTAACCCTACTTTTCATGTTCACCTGGGACTTTATAAAAAAGAACTACTAACTCCAACTAACAGTTCCAGCCGGCTGGTGCTCAGCTCCACTCAGTTGTCGCAGGAGTTGCACAGCAGAAATCCAAGAAGTGATTATGTGGTCATTTGAAATATTGATATTAAGTCAGGCTCTGAAAGCTCTGTGTTTATGATGATGAAGACTACGATAGCCAGTATGAAACTGTGTGGCCATCCTGTCTCTCATACGCACATACTTTATAATTTAAGTATAACTGTCAATTTGCAGGACATTGAGTTAATTTCCATATTCTTACTGTATCTTTCACCCTCTATGTGTCTCTTAGAGTCTCAAATAGCTGATGGCAAGATTTTCTCTTAGTGGTGATTCCAAACAAAATTATTCACTTCCAAGTAGGATAAAGTTTCTGTCACATTAACTTTCCCCACAATTCTCTCTCCAGCTGAACAGTGTTTAACTGTTTAAACAAATCATGACAACCCAAATAACCCATCTGTAGTTTCTCACATTATAAATAGAGAATATTTGGTATTATAAAGAATTTACGTATATATTTCTATGTAGGTATATTATTTGACATTTAAGTCAAGTGAAATTATGACAAAGTATAAATTGTACATGCTACAATGGTGTAGTACGTACAGAAATTTAATGTTAATGTCAAATTTAAGAATGAGACAATCGCTCAATCATAAAATTTAAAAAAGAAGACATTTTAAAAAGGTTGGACTAAAGAAAGAAAAAGTTTAGTATATACACGGGATCTTCTGTATGTTACTGTATGCAGACCGAGAATGAGAGGAGTGTTTCGCTCATGAATGGGCAGAAAACGACGCCGTCCAGGGCCCACGGTGAGATTAGAAAAGCACAGTTTTAGTTTCAGTTCCTGAAAAGGCAGGCTGACTAACTCAACCGACCGTAACATCCTGGTCTGCAGTTCCCATTTCTCTGTGTGTTTATTATCACACTGTAGGCTCTTTGGCTTTAGTTAGCTGGCTGTAAGCCTACTGGATCGGTGAATACATTAACATTCAGAAACCAAATCAGTGTCACAGAGGATCTCCAAATAGGTTTTATGTTGGGAGGAGGGTTACAGACTCGAGTTCTGACACAGTATTAAGGCGTCTGTCTGCGGCATGGTGGTGGCACGGAGACTTCGCAGTCTGCCCCACCACTGAGCCAGTCTTTGCACTTCAAAGACAGAAAGACACCTAGCTGAAGGAATCCCAGTCACAATGTGAATGAAGTGAAATAATATAATGTTGAGAGATGTTATATGTCAGGGAGTTAAGTTCGGAAAATTATAAAAAGTTCACTCGATTGATATCTTTGTTGTTGCCCTGTCTGAAGTACTGTACATGTCCTATTTTTTTTTAATCTTCATATCCCTCCAGTATTCATTCAAACAAGAACCTATTGGAATGTCTTTTTGAAGCATCTCCAAGTGTTTTGTGGCTTATATTTATTTATCCATTTGCTTTGTTTGTTCCTTTGTTTAGGGGCAAGGGTATCCATTGGTCTTTTGATTTTCACTTTTAATATTCATTTTAATGTCTTTGGGGTTTTGTCTGCATTTTTTGTTCCAGAGGTCAAACAGTATCAAGGTATGTGGCCTTTGGCTAAAACCAGTTCAGCCAAGTGAAATCAGGGACTCGTAGCTCTTTTGGTCACACAAACTATTATTGTATTGTATATATATTGGACTGGAGCCAGTCTGTAGACATGAAGCATTCAGGCTCCCGTCCTTTTCCCCTGTTCAGATAAATTAAAGTAAGAATTCACCACCTTAAACATACTAGATCCATCATCTCTACCTTTGTCAGTGTTGTTTATAGATTAAGTCTTGTACATAAAACACAGTTTTGTATGAAGAGCTATTTTCGTCAGAATAAATCAGGGGACACATCAGGGTTGAATGCCCCAGTTTCAAAATTGAAATCGTATCAAAAATAAAATATTTTACTTCTGAAATGGGCAAAAAAAAAAAAAAAAAATTCTTCCCTTTATGGTTTTGATACTAATTTGTTGAATTTTTATTCTTTTTTAAAGGTCTTTTGATGTTGTCATTTGTCCTATTTACTTTTTTATTATCATTTTTTTGTATTTTGTTCATCTTCAAAAAAGTCATTGCATGCTTGCTAAAAGGGAAAAATCGAAGGAAAAAATGTATGAAAATCAAAAACTAAAAAAAATGTTGAGGGTATC
Source organism: Mastacembelus armatus (assembly GCF_900324485.2). Taxonomy (NCBI): domain Eukaryota; kingdom Metazoa; phylum Chordata; class Actinopteri; order Synbranchiformes; family Mastacembelidae; genus Mastacembelus; species Mastacembelus armatus. Next base: position 9,818,254 of record NC_046646.1, read on the forward strand.
CCAAACATTTGTTTGAGTTGCTTGTTATAGCAATTGCTTGTGTTCAAAGGTACATTTTCTATGAAAAGAAAGCAAAAACTAAAAATATCATTCTAACACCTTGTGCAATAAAGCTATCTTTCATACGCCACGGCTTCTGTTATTCTCAACAGGTTTGTGTGCACGTCATCTGAAGATATTTTGAACTCACATTCATATTCTGTTAACAGACAAAGAGCAAAAACAGTGTTTCATGCTGGAAGGAGCCTGATATGAGATATCCATAGCGCCTATCCTGCAGAGGGTCATGGGCAGCAGGGCCAATCTGTTTGCAGGGCCAAGTTGTGGTGCAAATCAGGGACGATTTGAGGCCCCAGTGGAAGCTTTCCACCAAATTTCAGCTTGATCTCAATGACACAGAGAAGTTATCAGGCAGCTTGAATCTGAAATTACAAAATACATCTCAAAAAGGGAATAATAAGATTATGAGACTTTGCAACTCTAGGAATGACTTTCAACAAAAGGGGGCCCACATCTTTTTCGCTCTATAGCAGTGCAGCCACAAGATGGCGTCATATCTTTATAATGGCTGACCCCTTCCACAGGGGTTAACAGATACTGTGACAAAAGTGTCCTACAAAGAGTGCAGTCACTCATGACTGATATGCCGTGAATAATTTATGTTTTTTAGAGTCACCTGCACCTTTGCCTAAATACTAGTTTCTAGTTACTACAGCAGACATATTTCGGCATGTTACTGTGCTTTGTGTAGAAATAACTTCCTTATAAAAACGTTGTTTCATGGATATATTCATGTAACAACGATTATGTTTGGGGAGAATACGCTGTTTGAGTCATATCTCATTAGCTCTATTAGTGTGAAATAGAGCAGACATACAGTATATAAATGTCTGTGCCTTTGCTGTTTGTTTACCAAGCTATCAATCAGGAAAATAGTCTGAACCACACTCCCACTATTTCTCAGTGACAAAATGCAGATACCAATAGTCTGTCACATGAAAAGTGATAATGTTGGAACCTGATTTGAATTCAGTTTTAGTGTTGTTTAATAAAAATTAATACTTTTTAAATAATACGTTTGCTCTAGTTTTAATGAGAACATGAAGATATTTTGGTCTTATAGCCTTATCTGAAATGAATTGGTATCCCCCAGCTTCTGATTGATTGAACACACCTGACCCAGGTAATCAGCTGGTGCGTAGAGCGGAGATAGATGGAAACAAGCAGGGTGGAGGCCTGTGAGGATCAGAATTTCCCCACCCCTGATCCTGAGGATGATTTAGATTATTGCAGACATGGCACATATGAATTAATTTTGATAGCAACACGAACAATATCCAACTAAAACATTACACCCACGTCTACATCTTAATGTAACAAAATGATTAGCCTGATATCCCTAATTGTTTGGCACCTTTGTTGTATCAGTGTCCATCTAGCCGCTGTGACTTTGAGATATCACGTTAAATAAATTTATAATAAAAGTTTTCCAATGTCATTTTAAACTTCAGGGTAATAAATGAACATCAATGGTTGGAGGTGCTTCTAACATTGTTAAAGGAACAAAGGAACACATACACAGGCACAACAAAAAGGCCGAGGACAATTTTACAAGATTTCATTTATTAACTATTATACAGTTCACATAAGGCCTTCATCTTCAAACACTATTCTCAGTCAGACAAATTCCATGGTTTGCTCTTGGTGCACAGTACATAAATGTTCACGTTTCAGCTATTGTACTTTAGTATTTATTTTGTTCTTGTACTAATTTCATGTTTTAAAACAAGAAGAGGCTTTAATCCTTCTCCCTTGGTGTTTTTTCTTTTTTCTTTTTTTTAAATCATGCACTAAACTTAAGTGGCCTTGAACCATTCACAAAAATTGTAAAAATGGACTTTCAATCATTGAAATACACACTAGAAATGTTTTCTACCATTAACTAAAGGGTGGTGTTCCCCAACATACAAATAAACAACCATTACAGGGTAGTAGCACTCACTTCTTGTTCAGTGAATGACAAGTTTGTGTCAAAAGTAATGCGGTAGGATTATATACTGCCAGGAATTGTGTTTTAACGGGACAGCTGCTTGATTGGTTCTGTGCCAGTCTTAATGTTGATCAGCTTCCAGCTCGGAACATTTCAGAAAGAGCCCTCAGTTTCGTCTGATGAACACATAAAATGACATCCAATAGCATTGTGATTCCAAAAGTACCAGAAGTGATGATCCCAAATACCAACACAAGCAATTCTCTAACATAACTGCCTATTGTTGCAACAAAGAACCATAATCGAGACACAATCACCCAGAACTTGTATTTTACACGGTCCCACTGAAAAGAGAGTTCCTTCTCTTATAAGTTTGATGGTTAAAATGATCTGGTCTTTGTTAACTTCATTCCTGTACTAACACTGGCAATGTGCAGCTTTTTTTTTCCATAAAAAGGGAGAACAATATGCCAGCACAAAACTATAGAGCAGGTAAACTTGCTGAAATGTGTCTTTCACAAATATTTAACTTCTACTGGTCATTGTATTGTAGAGCAGGACTAGCAGTAACAGTGCATTGAGTATATTGAACCTTGGTTTGATAAGACAGCCACAGCAACACATCCAGCAACCTATCGTGTTTCAAGCGCTTGATTTCTGGAGACCAGATGGCAATGTAGAGTTGTGTTATGGTATGACTAGTTTACACATTCAAAAAAATGGCAACATTTCTCCTTCACTTTACTGATCTCAGATATTATAATGGTCTAATTAAACCAAACTTCCTAAACATCCACTCTGATTAACCAACAACTAGAAAGAGGACAAACTCTAAAAAGAAAACTTCACATGGCTGGGTGAATGAGGAATATGAGCAGATTCAGAGTTCCCATCAACATAACATTGGACCTCTGGACTCACTTGAAGAACTTAAGTTTTTACAAAAGGATCTTGTTTCACAAGCCTGCACTGATGCCATACTCAGCCACCGAACAATATGGACAATTAATCAATGTGGCATTTCTTCAAATTTCAACACTACACTATCAAAAAGTGCTTCAGATAATTCGGTGGATACAAAAACAAGTTTGATGTAAACAAAGTTTGATCTGCCAGAGCTCTGTAGAGGCAATGGGTATGGCTGTTTGAGCTGTGAAATTAAAAACACACAAGAAAACAGCATGTCAACAAATAAACCCTTTTGAGGGGAAAAAAAACAACAGTGATCATTAAAGTGCATCCCTGGATGTGTACCCACCCTTTCCCTTCCCTCCCCATGCTGACCCCTCAAGTAGAGCCAATGAGAAAAACCCCAAAGGCAGAAAGAGACCTCTGCTTTATGGAGCAAACTGCTGCCCAAAGGACCTACAGAGGACCAGTCTATAAATCCAGTGGCAGTACTTTCATGAGAAAAAAAAAACCAAAACAAACAAAAAAAAAAAAACACTAAAAGAGTTTTAGGCAGATAAAAATATGGTGGTCACAAATCATTTCATCCAGCTTGGCATAGAGGTTTTTTGTGGGATAAGTGGTGGCTTCTGACAGAACAGAGGCTTGCTGTGACAGTGACCTCTGCCCTTCACTTCAGCCCTGATGTTAAACTCGAGGCCATCAAGCACTCAGGTGGCAGAGGAAGAGTCACCGCTAATGGGAGCCTACCCTGATGCACACAAGTATGAATACAAATGGCAGGTTGGGGTTTATCAGACACTTCCTATCTCCACTCTTCATAACCTTGTTTGTCCATGATCAAAAATGTAGTGTGCAAGTGCACTTTTTTTGTTGTTTTTTTTTTTTTTTAGTGCGTGTTGGTGATAAGGTCCAGCATCATCATGGGCACACGTGGTTTTATTGTCTCTCACAGTGTCTCTTGTTCAGCAGGGGAATGATGGGAATGGGGATGCTGGTGGAGGGGAGGGAGCAGTGACTGCAGAGGAGACTGGGGGGTGGTAGGTGGGGACTGCTGCAGGGGGCTGAAGTGTGTGGCGGTGTGAGGAGGGGAGGAGCGGTAACAAGAATAGGCAGAACTCCCACTGAGGGTGGTAGTGGGTGAGGCAGGGAGGCCTGCTAGGCCGGTGGGGGAGTCGAGAAGGGGCTGGTTGTAAAAGAAGAATGCACATTGGTGGATGAAGGTCTCGATGATTGTCTGGTAGGTGCGTGTGGCAGTCAGGGCATCCATAGTGGAGAAATCCGGCCTCATGAGGGTGGGCCAGAAACAGATGGACAAGTTTTCACTGGTCATCAAGTTCACCCTGCTCAGCTGGCTCACCCTGGGAAAACACACACAGTCAGACACCAATTTATTCACTGCCATTGTACAGTGTGGAAGAAAAACAGAAGGTGTCTTCCACAGAAGAACAACAGATCCATGAATGTGAAGTTAACAGGGAACACAGAACTTACTTGTGTAAGTGGCTCACAACATATCTGAAGACATCATAATTCTCCCTGGGAAACTTCCTCAGGACATCCTTCATGGTATAAAGCCTCTGTTCTCTGTCATTTATTTCTGCGCACACAGAAACATGAAATGAAATTGAGACCTCATTGCACACGGTAATTTAAAAGTAATCAAAACTATTTGATTATTACTCATCAACACTAAAACACCTAAAACTGAGCAAAGCAGGCCTGTGATAATCTTCCCTTCCCTCATCCCTCCCGAAAAAATAATCCTTTAGTTCTAGTAAAGACCCTCCCAGCCCAGCAGTGTTTGCTTACTGAAAGCATCCAGTAGGTCCACCTGCAGAGCACAAGGCACCAGGGGCTCAGGCAGTTCAGAGAAGAAGCTTTTGAGGGCTCCAGCCACAGTGTTTATGGAGAAGTCTTTCTCCACTAGGTCTAATCCGTGGTCTACACCAGGAGAAAGAGAAAGTTGAAGGGATCAGAGAATGGAAGCCCATCAGGAGTAGCTGTCATCAGGACTAAGCAGTTGAATCAGTTTCATGTCACTTTCCTTTGGTAACACCATGTTTATGTTTTGATTTGACAGCCACATAATTACATGTCAAACAGCTGGTTCAAACAAGACTGATGAGCAACTCACCCTGTTCAAACTGCCTCTGCATGCTTTCCATCTCTGACTTGTTGCCGCTCACACGGTACAAACCCTCTGTATTCAGGCCTGAGGAAAAACAGAGTGCAGCAGAGAGAAGGGGGACGATGCAGAGTGGCACAGTGGGAAAACAGCAAAGCACAAACACTTCATTAGTCCCACTGCAAGCAGACAAGACAGTACAGATGCTGGCAATTTCTGGGGGAGTATTTAATAAATCCTTGTTGCGCCTTTCACATCATACTGTGGTCGTGAGCAGATGAACTGTTTTTGAAAACCAAACAATAAGCATTTACCTATATAATGAAGAATAGATACAGATACACATTTCAGACTTTGCACACATGAAATACACAAAAGGACAACATAGATAGTTATCAAGAGATATGAAGACAAAACAACTTACCTGTTGTCTCAATGAAGCGGACACACTTCTCAATGAAGAGTGGGATAGGTCTGTCTGGGGATACCACATTCACTAGGGGGACCCCGAAGTAATTGCTCTCTAGGGGCTTGGGTATAGCTGGACGGGGCTTTGGTCTTGTTTTCTGTGAAGACAGAGAACTCTGTGTGTCTCAAACAATGATAATCATGTTGATATTAAGCATCACTTAATAGCGTCTAACAAATTTTCTCCTAACAGCAGCAAATTCACTACAAATCTGGTCTAGCTCCTCACCATGACATACACATGGGGAAAAAGTAATGAATACATTATATACACACACACATTTAGAAAAAATAATTACTGTATGCATTAAAATGCACAAAAAAGGGTATAATACCCACCTTGGCTGTTCGTCGCAAACTCTTCAGAATGTTTCTCTTCTTGGGGTCCTCACTCTCCTCATTAACAAGACTTTCACCTTTCAGAGTCCCAAAGTCATCTTCCTTGGACTTTGGAAGAGCTCCCATCTCATCGTCGCTGCCTATGAAGCTTGTGCGGAAGCTGCTGAACTTGCCAAGCCTCTTGGAACGGTCACGGTAAAGACGAGGCTTCACACCCACTGCTGAGAACTTCCTCCTTCGCTCCAGCGAGCTGCTGTCTGCCTCACTGTCTGAACCATTTCCATTAGAGTGCATCCTGTTGGAGTTGCGGATGGTGATGATTTTGCCTTGTGTGCTGTCGTGTGGCACTGAGTAGATGATCTCTTCATTGCTAGGGCGAGGTTTTGAAACAGCATCCATTGGTTCAGCATAGTCCGAGGGATCGTAGCCAACATCTCCACCAGGAACCCAGGTAACAGCAGATGGTAGAGAGCGACGATGGCCTAGTGTATCAATATATGGGTTTCGGCTCACCTTCCTCAAGTCAAAAGTAACACCTGGTTTAACTCTCACTTGGGGGGGTATTTTGTTGTTAAGTTTATTCTCAAAGTCTCTGATATCAGAGATGACAGAGATATCACTGGAATCTAACTCGGGCAGGTTGAATCCCCCACTATGAGAAGTGAGTGTGCCATCATAGTATGGTGGTGACGGCTCTACATCATCCTCTGAATCCAGGAACATGGTGACAGGACTGGGAGAACTGCAACGTGGTGAGTACACATTTTCATTGGTGCATGCTTCAGCAACGTTATCATACATGTGAGTGGCCTCCACAATGTTGCGTTTCTCTACCACCTCCATTAGAAAAGAATGGAACATTTCTATCCTGTGCAGGCCTCCCACCACCCCTCCAGATCCACAGACCACACTACTGAATCGGCCTTCAATCTCATGGGCTAGCTCTTCCCCCTGGATCAGCTGTTCACAGGCATAGTCGCTGTCAGTGAGCTCTGCCTGACTATCTCCCACTGCCAACAGTTGAATTGGGATGATATCCTGAACCTCACATAAAAATGCGCACAGAGTCTCTAGGGAGGCTTTCCGGGAGACTGAATACACAGCAATGTAGCCGTGGACTAACCTGCTCTTACGCAAAGTGAAGGATGCATGGTATGAGAGCAGAGACAGCTCTATAGCGAGCTTGTGTCCTCCAACTGTCTGTTCCAGCAATACAGAGGTGCCACTATTAGGCATTGGCCTGCAGTGCTGATGCATTAGGAAAGGGGACAGAAGTTGCTCAATGTCATAGGGGTCTCCGCACATTAAGCACATGACAATGCGAAGGTCTGCCTCTGGGACTGGCTGATGAGGAGAGTCTCGGAGACCTGGAGGTTCGGGGAGGAGGGGTGGGGAGCTGCTACTAAAGGATGTGCTCCTCCTAATATCCAGGAGGCCCCTCAGGACCTGGTTGATTTGAGTCTCACTGACATTATGGCCGTATCCCACACCAGGTGAGGCAGGGTCTAAAAAGCTACACTGCAGTCTCCTTGCAACCTGCTGCCCCTGTGTGATTAGGTTTAAGGCAGTTTCTCCACCTATATCCACATATGATCCTACACCTCTTTTAGTGACTAAAAGCAGTGAGGTTGGCAGCTGTGCTAGTTGACTATCTCTTCGGCCTAGAGTAGATTCCCTAAGTCGCTCAAGGCTTTCAACCACATAGGAAAGGGACTCTTTTGAATTATAGAGACACAGACATCCATGGGGGGTGAAAGTCGGGGTGTGGAAGGAATTTACTGGAAGACGTACATTTCCCTCAATTGGCCTCAGCGTCAATTCATACATCTTCCCATCTAACACGTACCAGTCATCATTTGTACAGAGAGCCCTAATTTCATTGGCAAATTCTCTGGCAAGTCCATCCTTCCCAAGTATGACAAGATTAATCCTGTCAGCTTTTGTGTCCCCAAAATGAGATTTAACATCAAAAAAGGGGTAACAAGTGGGAAAACGTGAAGCTAAAAGTTGTTCAATCTTGGAGTCTCCGCAGTGAGGACTGCTAGGGCAGGTCTCCTTGGTAGGGTGATAGACAAAGTGGATATGCTTCAATACCAGAGCATCTCTTTCAGCTGGTAGTTTCTGTAGTGCCTTGAATCTCTGTTCCTCTCCCAGAACCTCCTGAATTGCTCCCATCTTCTCCTTGCTTGGCTTGGCATCAACTTCAAGTTCATAAAAAAGCTCAGAATACTCCAGTAAAAGCTCCTGGAAGTCTTCTTTAGCACGATCAATTATCTCCTTCTGATGACGGTTGTACAGGTCCAAGTACTCCAGCTCTTCAAGCCATTGGTAGAATTCTTCATTCATGATAAAGCTGCGGGCCTCTTCCCAAGGTTTACCAGGTGTGACAAAAGGCGAGGAAGCTAATTTTTGTTTAAACTGTAGCCTCATTTCTGCCCGTCGACACTCATTACGCAGATGTTCTAGATGGTCATTAAATATTTCTTCTGCTTCAGCAGTTTCCAGGAGGTCTGAAGGGATTCGTTCATCTTCCATGTTATCAATGTGAGATGTATCCTCCCATGGTGAGTCCTCTAGAACAACAAACCAGTGGCCAAAGTGTTGCTTGGACTCAAGGACCTTCTGTACTCCAGACCAGCTCAGTTGATCTATCTCATCCAGGTCAGGCACCAAAGAACTAAGTGCTAAAGGAAGAGTGCTTAAGTATATTTTGCGACGCCTCTCGATATGTTCCTGCTTCAAACGGTAGACATGCTGTTGAAAAAGCTTCTTGCACTTGGCTGTTCCCTCCAAGAATACATATTCTTTGTACTCTGGTGAGGTGTTCATGCGGCGACTGGTGTTTAACCAAGTTTCATTATGATTCTTTACTATACGGTTGATTAGCCATTCATACCGATCCTTGGCAGAAGCTATCTGCTGACTTTGGAGCTTTAGGGCTTCAAAATAAGGAATGATCTTGGGTTTGCCCCTGCTCTTATCAATAAGTTGAACCAAAGTGAGGAAAGCAAGGTCCACATTTATATTTGAGCGAGCAGATGTCTCAACTACAGGTAGACTCTTTTTTGTGATAGCAAATGTATGTGCATCTTTGATGTATCGTTCAACTCCTTCATCACATTTGGTGAGGACCAGCACAATGGGCTTCTTAGTCTTGCTGAGCTGACCATAAAGGTTTGTGACGAATTTCAGCTGGTCATCAAAGTTGCGGTTCATGCCCCGGCTGACGTCGACACAAAGCAGGAATCCATCAACTTGCAGCTTGCCCTCTGGCATTTGTTTCTGCTCAAAGTCTTGCTCCAGACCCAGTTGATCTGTACAGAAGTACATAAGCTTCTCTGCTGAAGCCAGCTTGGTTGCAGCTGCCCGTTTGATATATGGCTGCATAGCAGTGCTACGATGTGGCTGAAATGTCTGGTCATCAATGAATTCAGTTTGCTCCACAACATGCATTCTGCACTCAGGCCCCTCCTCCAAAACTCGTGACACCTCCCCCCAAAACAGAAAGTGGTCATTATTAACAACTCGACCCCCAAAGTCACTGGTGCTCAATACTGATGTGTGGTCCAAGTAAAAGTCATCAGCACTGGGCCGCACAAACCTATTACACAAGCAGGACTTTCCAACCCCACATTGCCCCTTCTCTTTCTCTGTTCCTGACAAACCCACCACAATGAGGTTGTAAATGGGTGATCGGGCATCTTGCTTCTTCGCCATCATAATCTACCGACACTCATCCTGCCATAAACAGGCACTGTATAAAGGAGTTCAGCTGAATGTTTGTCCATAAAGTTGCTGATTTACAGGGGAGATCAGATCTCACTTTCTTCTCCTGGGCTTCGATTTTATTGAATAGCAGTGCACTGATAGGAGCAGAGGGTTCTTTCATTCATTCCTTATATGAATCAGAGCCTGTCAAAAAACAAACAAAAAAATATATCAGAAACTGGGTTGTCAACAAAAGAATATTTCAAATTAAAAGGGAAAAACATTAAAAATTGGGAAGCCACCAATGAGGCAAATCTTTAATGTTAAGACATATTGGGTAGCTATGTTGAAATAAAACTGTTAAAACAGGGCAGTTTAAAAACTGCTCAGTGTAGCCTTTTAAAATGTGTGTCAGCTCACAGAGGTGCTTAACACTTTCATCATTCTTAATAATTGCATAATCTTGAACTATATTGGAGCATGAGAATGACAAGAAGCCTAATTTATTGAATTCTGAGACAACCTCTATTATATTAAATTGGTTTGGAGAAACTGACCAGTGTAGTTTGATTCTGACTTCAGCTGGCATTAGGGTCTAATTACTATCCCTGATCAAGTATTAAGCCTGATCATTTGTCAAAAGCAATTTCATACATTAGGTGTGAAATCCCTGCATTAAAATTACTGCTGTACACATCATATTGTTATCAGACACTGATCCAGTTTTTGGCATCATATGTAGCCACCAGTAAAAGCACAACGAAGACAGCGTTATAGGACCAGTAATAGAAACCAGTCACATCTCGACAGGTCCATATATTTTAGTAGTACAAGTAATGGCCAAAATAAACACAATTTCGAATGGAGAAGCAAGCTAATTTTGCAAATTTCATTAAACTGTCATGCAGATTTATTGTCATCCCTAGGGCACTGGCTATTATTCTTATTGTTTAATTAAACTGCTGAGTATTTCTCTCTGAATATTTAGTATAAAAAAGTAAATAATGTCCATCACATTTTCCCTGAGCCCAAGATAATATCTTCAAATGATTTTCTGTTTAAAAAAAAAAAAAGCACAAACGTATTCAATTTCTGACCACAGAAAACTAAACCAGCACATACGCACTTGTGAGAAGCTAATATTTCGTCACTCTAAATATTACTTCTGCAAAATGTTGCTGAAGCATCTTACAATGTCTAATCAATCAAAGCAGGATCAAAATGATTACATTAATCCAAGTAGAAAACATATTGGGAGTGGCGCTCTTTAAATGACAATGTCAGCTGATCAGTGAGTGGGGTGACAGGGATAAAAATGACTATGCTGTAGGCACCTCGGTCTCCATTTTTCAGCCTCACTGAACACTTTTTCAACCTACATGAAACACAGCACTACCAGCACCCATCTCCGAAGACAAATTTCTGAATGAATGAAATACTCAAGAGTCAGACACATGTACAGTCTATGCCAAAGGAAACTGAACTTGCTCACCCTCTTAAGGCTCTTAACACTTCTAATATAAAAAGCATTGATTAATGCTTCCATTATTGTAGCAGTGAAGCAATTCTGATTGCAGTAGTCAGCTCATAATTTTTACACAAGGGCAAAAATGGCCAACTGTAGAATTTCATTAATGTGTAATACAATTCACATGAGTTGGTCATCATTAGAAAAAAAATACAGAATTACAGGCTTACAATGAAACTAATAAGTTGGCACATGAAGTGTTCACAAACTAGAAAACAAACAGCTCTGGCAGGGTCAAAAGCAACCATGGGCAGTCCACACCGCTCAGCTGAGCTAGGCCTGATATCCAGATGAACAGACAAGTTCTTTGCAAATAAAAACAACCACACGACACTATCTAGTGACATCCAACACATTTTCAGTACACTAAAACGCACCCTCGAAGAACTGTATTTCCATAATCTACTTACTTAGATATGAATTTGCAAGATTATATGTTTAGCAAAGGATTAACAGTTACCATGGGCTTTAGGGTGCACAGAAAGGGGCTGACCACGCCAGGCCTGCTGTCTACATAATGAAATTGCAGAGGCGAAATCAGGGACTGCCTACCTTCTCCACACAATGTTTAAAGGGAATTTATTGACCCAGCTGTCTTGGGTGTAGCACTACATAGCTTCACCAGGAAACAGCCCATAAAAAAAAAAAAGAGGAGAGCGCATGTAGGGTACATACCATCGCATTTCTGCCTTTCTCCTCTTGCATCTGTCAGGCCAGCGCTTGCCGCAGCCCTCGCCGCCTGATGTGCATAAGCATAAAGCCGCAGAATACACACCGGGTCGTCCCAATTCACAGACGATGCTGATAATGCTACAACTTGTGCGATGGGGGAAATTGATTTAAATATCCATTACCCATGTTTGGATTCTCTTGTTTGGCATCACTGTTTTCGCTGTAATTAAACACGGGGAAGAATGAAACAAATATCCCAAATAATCGAACAATGCAATTGTGTTCTTGCAAGGGGGCTTCCTCATGAGCATTTCAGGCACAGAAAAATCTGCTTAGCCGTCTTCTTCTCGGTTCACCACGTTGCTTTTTCAATAATTATTCTGTCCATTGTTGTGCCCACATAAAGCTGGGCCGGTCGCGCACACGAGACAACGGTGACTTTGTTGCAATCGCCGCGATGTTTCGTCTGAAATCTGCTTCTACTGCCACAGAAACTGTTCGTGTCCTGCTGAATTTATGAGCAGACTGCGTGTGTGAAAGTGGTATTTCTGCCAGCTTTCCGATAATGGCGGCGGCCCTCCTCCCCGGACCTAGTTCTCCTCTTCTTTTCTTTGGGAAAAGGGAGCTGTGGAGACAGAAGCAGCGGAGAGAGGGACTCACCCAGCGGCGCCCTAACACAACTGCAGCAGGTCGGTGCTCACTCACCAGCCAAGCTGCCGCTGCTGCCAATGCGGGGCTTGTTATTCACTAGTAATTGATTTCTGGGCGCGCAGTCGGTGTTTCAAAAAGTATTGCCAACATTGTTGCTCCACACTCACCCAAAAGCAGCCATTCGTTACAGACATAGGTTGTATTTCGGATTAAAAAAGTCAGTATTTGTGCAGCTGCTGTGTAAGGACCTTTGTCCTGAAGTACGTTAGCTAACGGCGGACAGATGACCGTCACTCTGGTACAAAAACCTCTTGGCACCTGCGGCTAATTTTGAGCCACAGGAAATACATCTTAAAATCCAAGTTCATGTTAGTAAAACCAACTTTGAGTGACTTAATTTTATCCACATTATAAAACACTAAGTTAGTAACATAAATAGTTAGCGCTAGCGCTGCGTGCTAACGTTAGTTTTTGCCGTAGCGTAAATCGCAGCTACTAACTAACATTAATGTAAGGTACCATAAAGTGTGCTAAACTACTGTAACACATTTAATGGGTCGTAAAAGATAAGGCTTTGCTGTCACAATTAGTTATTAACCTGTAGTGACGCCAGGAAACGTTAACTAGCGATTATAATGTTAGCATGTCACCTCCATAACGGTTAGTTAGCTAGTTAGTTAGCTAATAACCGATCACAGCGGTTGTCACAGCCATTAGACGGCCCATATCTGAGCATCATCTTCAGCTACAAATGTGTTACTAATATATTTATATATTGATATTACTAATATATACTGTAGTCCTAGGTTTGTATTTTTAGACCACTTACACCTTGAGAAATGAAACGCATAGATCAAGAAAAATGTTCACGCTTGGATATGCAGTATCATATCAGAGAAATAAACTAATAAATAGACGAACAGCTATTGAGAAAAACTACAGCGCAGTATTTTAATATACAGTGAGAGTGAAAAGGCACATTTTATTCCACAACATCAAATGACAGCGAAGCGATCAGTCCCTGTGTACTGTCCTCATAGGCAGGCCTGTAAGCTCCCAGCCCGGTACACAATCATTCGGCTCTTCCACCTTTGCTGGTATCAGTCATCAGCATCATATCTTATTACTTTTGGCAGACCATTAACTTTAGCGTTGCCGCCTCCTAGTGGATTTATAGGCTATAAAGGACCTGATATTTTCTCTCACCTCTGCAGCGAAGGTTTAATGCGGTCACAGTTTTTACTTTCTGTAAAGATTTTTCTTGAGTATCTTTCCTGTGCTGTAATTTTATCGGTGTGGGTTCAGTGGTTCTGAGTGGGTTTGCATTTAGTCTAGGCTGCTGGGCAAAGAAAGTCATCCTGGCATTGGATTGCTCTGCATAGTCTACGATTTTCACCTTCGGCTGTAACGGAAATTGGGGCCACGACCATATGGCTGCTGGGATATGGCAGAAAGTGTTTGCTGTTCAACTTCAGTGAAGCTGTTCATGTGCTCTGACGATTAGGTAAGACTAAGGCATATCTGTATGTACTCTATGTGTTTATGTATGTTGTGATGTGCAGATGCATACGATAGTTTGCATCTAAATAGTATTAACATCCTCTGTTTAAATAAAAGTAGAAAGTTAATCTAAAAAATACTATTATGAGGAAAATGCAGTATGCCATTAGGAGTTTTAGAGGTTTTTAGTTATCCTGTTATAAAGTAGACTGTGGATATGCTGATCTGTTTGTGGAGCCGAGTGAAAAGACTTACAACCATCAAACTCATTAAGATTCATCTTCTGTGAACTAAATTTAATGGAAATCCGCTTATTTCACAAAAATAAGAGGCAGTTTGGTGTAATTGGTATTACTACCACTAGGCAGAGCCCTAAGCCTTCCTATAATTGAAAACACCAGAGAAGTTGATTTAGAAATAAACTCATGTTGATTGTCCCAGTCGTTATGCAAGGGAAGTTACATTATTGACCTCCTTATCGTTATGATGACTGAAAACATTGCTGACTTAAGATTGCCACATTCCCAATAGATAACTGTTCCTATTTTGTTTTTATTTCTAAATTCCTGTAACATATACAAATGTCTTCTCACAAGTTGTTGACTCAGGGTTTTGTTTTACAGCATGATCAATTTATAAAGTAGCCTTTTGGTGAAACAAGGATCTGGGGGTTGAGAGGTAGTAGAGGTCAGGACGTGGTGAAAGGGACAGCAGATGGGTGCTGAGAGAGCCCAGCACAGATGGACAATAGGTGGTAAATGGTGCCTCTACCAAGGACATAATAAAGAGTACGAGTTGGTAGATTAAAGAACCCAAAGTTCAGCAGAGATAGATTATATGATGATCTGTAGAATATTATGGTTAGGGATTGAACAGTAAGAATTAGAGCACATTTACTCTGTCACACTGCTTGTCTGTTTGTACTTGCACTTCTATCTTTGTGAGGACCATTCTGAGCATAATTCTATAGGAGCGAGGACATTTTGGCTAATTTACACCTTTTCAGGCTCCCGTTTGAGGGTTAAGACTTGGCTTTAGGGTTAAGGTTAGAGTTAGACTTGGGTTAAGGTTGAGCTTAGGCATTTAGTTGTGATCATTTAGGCTAGTGGAAGGGTCTAGAGAATCCTTTATGTCAGTGAGTGTCCTCACAAAAATAGAAGTGCAAGTGTGCGTGAGTGAATGATAGAGAGAGAAAGAGTGGGACAAAAGAGAAAGAGAAAAGAAACAACTAAGTTTCCACCCCACCCAAATAAGTCAGCATTCTTCTGTGATTCATTGTTACACCGAATCGGAAAACCTTAGCAGTTTAAATACAAAAGGAGGTAAAACCATTATTCTGTCTTAGTCTCAAACACTGTACAACACAGGCAGTCAGTTTATGACAGGAATGTTATGCAATGATCTCGGTCATGAGATGTTTAGAGTTAGTTTTGAGTTTTTAATGTGATTATCTAAAATGGAATTCAGACAGAGGGTTGCATCTGCAGAAATACAGATTTTTAGCAAAGGGGACATGCTTAACTTGTGTTTATGATACTGTTAATAGATTATAACAAAACTGCATGTACTTTTTTATGGTCTTGGTCTTGAGATTGACAGAAGTGGGTGTAGTGACAACTCAACTCAGTCCTGCAAGAAATATTTTAATAGCAGTTACAACCTTGGCAAGTGTTGTATTAAACATAACCCACTGGGTTCTCAGCATTTTAAAGTAATGATGTATACAAATACAGGACATAGGAACATTTAGGAAAGTGCAGTTTAGATTAGAATCCACACATGCTCATGAAGGAATATCCTGAACATCAGGAAACAGCTAGGAAGGAAATCTTTCTTACAGGAACTGCGAAACAAAGATAGGAGCACTGATTGAAAAATTAAACTCAGCTGGAAAATAATGCAGGTTAGGTTATGTCGATGTACTTTACAGTGAAACGCTAGGTTCCTTTTGATTGATTCCATTTTCCTTTGAGAAACCAGTAGAGAAACCAGATGTCTTAGGAGAGTACCCTCATGTTTTCCATATGCATGTGGTTGCACATGGAATGCCCTGGGTGCACTATAACAGAAAGCCAGAATGCAGCTAGCAATCTATCAGTAATATATCCCATCACCTTATATGGTTTGACCTGAGAAATTTTCTAGTTGACTTTGTTCTCCAAAAGAGTAAATAAGACTGAAGCTTAAACATGCCCAGCTGGATTTCTTTTTTAAAAACTGAAGCTCCTGTAATACCTGCTAGAAGAATAAATAAATCATGTATTCCAAATGATGTGTTATTATTTATTTGTGTTATAATTTTAATGTTGCTGTCATCTGAGTGAATTATGACTTCTTCCAGTGATCATCAGCTTACAGTTTTGAAAGAGCTTTCAGTCCATGTGACCTTTGGGGCTGTGTTGAAGACATTAGTTGCCTGGGAAGTTGCAAAATGTGTCCCAAGTGAAGTCCCAAACTAAAGGCAATGTTCTTATGACAGAGTTGAGGGCAATCAGGGCCTGGAAACGAAGCTCACATGTGAGTAACTGGTAAACATTACGTGTTATAGCTTCATTTTTGGTTATTACACAAACTGTACTCATTAAAAAACATTAACTCTGACAGTGCACACAGTTATTTATTATACATTAACATTCAAGTGTTTACTTCAGGAGCATTTTAAATCAAAAATGTCATGCACCCTGAAGTGTAATCTAGAGGCCATATAATCTATTATCCAGAACGTTTCCTCTCTGCACTGTTTGGCTTTGATAGGAGAACACAACAATACCTACCATTCTGCTGTGGTCAACTTGTCTGAGCCAACTAAATGATCAACTATCATCTCATTGTTGAGTATCTTTTGATATCTGCATTCAATACACAACTGACCTGTAGTGACAGATCATTTGAGGTGATGCTGGTCAGTACAGCACATACAATAGAGGTAGAAAGCACTAAGATGAATTAGTAAACTAAAGGGATATGGAGACTAAAGCAGAAAGAAGAACAGTCAGCTGGACCTGCAGGATTGCTGTCCAAGGGGCAGGGCTCCAAAATGTGACAGGGAGGGAACAGCATGGAGATTTCTTTTAATCTTGCTTTAAGCACTGTTGCAACAGCCAGATTGAGAAAAAGGAGAGACTTTCTACATCTGGGCAACATCATCCAGATTCCTCAGTGTTGGATATTTGATGATGCTGGCAAGGGAAAGAGAGAGAGGCATGGAGACAGAAGGAGGGAAAATGGAGTAAGAGGAAAGATAAGGGGAGGGAAACCAGAGGAGGGTGCTGTTCTCTCACAGAGATGATTTGGCCTTGACTGCCTTTCCCAAAAATGCATAGAATGGTAGGGAGTGTGAGAGGAGAGAAATCTTATAATCCACGGGAGACAGCACATATGATATTAAAATATTGCTTTGTTAAAAACTACAGTTTGTTGTGTTATGGACCTTTCCAAGAGAGCCAACCCTTCAGGGATTATGGCAGATCAATTTAATCTTTTTTTTTCTTTTCTTTTCAAATATTTGCAGAGACATATTTTGATGCTGGTGTAAGTCATTTCATCAGCAGTGGAAGGCAGCCATGAGGAGACAGGCGGGCTTGCTGGTGAAACACTTCCATAACTCACATCCCATATGAATCTGTCTCAGCTTGTGGGAGAAAAGGGAGGGGGCAAACTAAACTGGGAGGGAAGGAAAGAAAGAATGTACTGAGATCTCATCATGTGGTGTATGTTTTTTTCCTTTTTTTAGAGCTACACAGTGATTACATGTTTGTAGTCTAGGGCTCTTAGTAAATGTTTCCAGACCCTCTCTGCACTCTGTTTCTCTGGCTCTGTTTTTTTATATATTATCCAACAGCATACTTTCCCTTGCCTTTTTTTTTTTTAGTCCAGTTGTGACGTGTGAGTGGAGTTCCTGCCCTTGTTTCATGTAGTATGGTTTAGACAGAAGGAGAGGGACCGTGGAGAGGTGGACATTTACTCTGACTTGTCAAAGGGAAGATGAATTGAACGTATAAACAAGTGGAGCTTTTGGTTAGTTTTGGCCTGCTTTGTCCTCACAGGGGAGCCAGGCGAGCAGGAGGGAAGACGTGGAGCAAGACGTGAAGGCTGAGAGAAAGTGAAAAGATCGACGCGGGAGAAAGGGAAGAAGATAAGTTATCTAAATCTGTTGCCTATAGGCAAAGGTGGATGAGAAGTTACAGTTGAAGAGTGTGACACAGGAGGAGGAGCAGCAGCCTGGGGGGGAACCACCAGTTCAGCCTTCTTCCAGCAACAACAGGACAGGATGAGGTACCAAGGCAGGGTAAGATCTGATTGCCATGATGCTCTTTGTTGTGTTTTCATGTTTGGTCCTACACACACTCTGGATTTAGCGTGTATGAGCTCATTATTTGAAAGTAAACAGTCATGCACAGGATTCAATCGACCAGTTCACTGCCTAACGTCTGGAGAGGGAGAAGCACAACAGAACAATGAGTCATTTGGAGATTTCTCTTTTGCCTGTGTATGAGTCAGGGTGTATTTTGGCTTAGTTTAAACTTGGTATTTTTCCATCATATCCATTACTGGCACATCAGTGGGGAGCCAGCTGTGGTACCAGAGCTCGCCCTGGGACAGAGTGGTGGGGCAAGCCTTATAAGGAATACAATCTGCATGGAGTTGGCCAGTAGAGCTTAGTCACAGGGCCTGCAGCCTAGTCCCACTGTTAGGTTACTCTCTTCCCTAGTTGTCGCTGCAGCTGCACCTTCAAACCTGCGGATTTTACTGAAGCTCAGACTCAAATCCCACATTAAGCACTCCAGCGCTGCAGGGAGACTACCAGTTATATCAGACTCTGACTGCTGTAACAATCAAGCCTCAGGTCTCTTCACTGACAACAAAGCTGCAAGGGATTGCACTGCATTCTGGTTAAATCTCCATCCTACTCCTGTTGTCTTTAAGATGTCTCAACCACAAGGCCCCCAAAAAGTATTTTCACATCCTTTAAGATTTCCTCTTAGATTATGTAACCCCACTAGTAGCGGTGTTTTTGTTTTTTGAAAGAACAAGTGTTCTGGAGAGGCTTCTTGCCTTTACAAGTGATTTTTTTCCCCATGTTATGCTGATAAAGTTCCAGGGATGAAGATAAAAAATATAACTCATGACTGCTCAGAGGTAGATCTTTGAAAACAATGGCGTGTGTGTATGGGTATGAGAGAAAACATTGTTTTGTTGCTCTAGTATTTATCAGTGCATATTTAATGCTGTGATTATTCAGTAGAACAAACAAGTGAGATTAAGGCCAAAGGAGTCTGTTTTAGTTCAGAGGAGTCAGGTAGTGCTCGGCAAACGCACGGAGATGTTTCCAAGTTGCATAATAATGTGTGAGCTACAAACATGACATTACAGTATGTGTGATAACCTGCAAACATATTTACTGATAAAAAGCAAACTAAAGCAAGTGTAAATATTCTTGTGCAATCAAAATTCCAAATTTAGTTAACAAAAATTGAGTATTTTCTATATATCTGAAGTATATTTTATTGTAAAAGTCAAAGAATTATGGGAAATGTTGTATTTGGCCATAGCCGCACCTTCTTTGCATCCCCACATCTTAATGTTTGAGTGCTATTTGCTTCTTTGTCTTATGAGTATCAGGAATGGAAGTGTAAATTTCTTGGAGGCTTGCATGCCAAACTACACATCTTCACAATGATTTAAGGATACAAGGCTGCTGACACAGAACACAGAAGCATTTAGTGGCTATCACTGAACACCTGCCCCAAACCTAACCCTAACATTCCTGTGTTGTATTCTTTGGAAAATCTGACTGCGGCCTGTAATTACTGTCTGTAGGAAGCCCACCTGCTTGAGTGGGAGAACAATACTGTAAGGTGAAGCAGAGAGGCTGGGCTGAAGTGGAAGTGTCCGGTGACTTTCCTTTGCTCTCACGTCTTGGCTATCTTCCACTGTTGTCCTCTTATTTTTTTTTTTAAAGGATTTTCCTGCATCCAGTGTGCAGAGATAATGACCTTTTACAGGCATTAACCGGCCAAATGAGACCCTTGAGAGGCTTGTGGCATTGAAGAAAAACAGAAGTCCTGTGTGGAAGTCTGTCCCCTTTGTTCCACTCTGCCTGTTTTTTTTAATGAATGTGCAAAGAAGAATAACAGCTTCTCTTTTAAATGCATGGTTGTTAGAAAAAGAGCATAGAGTGCAGCTGGCCGAGCTGGATGTAGTCCACTGACTCCATGCTACTTTGTGTACCTGGATATTTGCTATCAGTAAGTATTGACAACCAACATTTTTATCTCTTTGTGTACTGTATGTGTACACAGGACTCTGCACGTGGATGTGTGTATGTAAGATCATACCTTAAGGCATATCTGAGAATTTCTCTTTGCCAACTGGTAATTATTTCCTGTCTGGACTGTGATGTTTGCCATCACAGTGAGGTTGACATGTACACACACCTAACTACTTGCATTGATTAAACCCTGTCTGTTGGAATAGAGCTGTGTGTACTGTACATACTTCATAATACAGCATCTCACTATCACATAATAGAGGAGTCTGTCCTGTTTGTCATTTGGATTCCTGAAATGTCTTCATTGTTTAATCTTGGCAAGGCTTAGTGGAACTGTTCTCGTTTTGTATGTTTACACAGTGTTGTTTTGGTGATGTGTTCAGAACCTCTTGATTCATTGAAAATATTTTTGAAATCCACCTCATTTCTTTTCATAGATTGACTGGGTTTTGTAATATTTTGTGTGGTAATTATTGTAATATTGAGTGCCATATGTTAATTTTCTAGAGCCATATAAAATGTAGTGTGCCTCAGAGAAATCGAGAACATGCCATTTGTGCCCCCTGCTTGCCAACTGAGTGTAATTACATCAGTCAGAGGGTCGTCAGAAAATACATTTTCTTCTTTATTTTTAAAAAGACACTCACTAATCCAAAGGGTAACTCACATTCTTTTCTTGACTCTTTTTTCCTCTCCACTTCATAGAAACTGTTAGAAGACAGGCAGTCTATGATGCTGAAACAGAATAATGGCCTCTTCTTGTCTGCAGTACTGGTGAATTATATCAGGTGCTTCATTTCAATAACGCCCTGTGGTGTTTCTCCTTCCCTGTCTTCCTGTAGGAAGTGGATATTGAAGGAAGAGTGCGCCTGGTAATGGAAAGTGCCTTGACTGCACGGGACAGGGTCGGGGTGCAGGACTTCGTCTTGCTGGAAAATTACAACAGTGAGGCAGCCTTCATAGAGAACCTGAGGAGACGCTTCAAAGAAAACCTCATCTATGTAATAAAGCCAGTTTTCTTCTTACTGTATGTTCCAAAACATTTCAGCTGGTGTGGCGAACTATATTTGAATGTGTTGTCTGTTCTCCTAATATTTTGGCTCAGACTTATATTGGCTCAGTGTTGGTGTCAGTGAACCCTTACAAAGAGCTAGAGATTTACTCCAAACAGCAGATGGAACGTTACAGAGGCGTCAGCTTCTATGAAATATCGCCTCACATGTGAGTCACCTCATTGTGTTCAAACATTTTTTTTAACCCCAACCTCTCTTTTGTCAGCTGCCATTATTAGAATCCTTACTTGTGATCCAAACAAAGGTAATCAGAATTTGTTAAGGCCTGAGTGGCATTCAATAATATGCTGTGGTTATTCTCCAAATGAAACTTTCTCACAGGCTTTCTGCACAGCTCTCACAGCTATATTTACAGGTGAATAGCTGATATGTTTAAAATCTCAGTGAAATTCTATTAAAGTTTTATAAACATATAAAATGATATAATATAATTTAGATATTGATTATTTTGAGATATTTGATGATGAAAATAATGTACTGCATTATTTTAGGAACAGGCTAAATTTATGGATTTGTTGTTTGATATTGTATAAATACTAACTACCAAGTAGGGACATGTTTTTTTAATGTTTCACTCAAACACATCACCACTGACTGAACCACTGACTATACAGATTCCCATTCCTTTCATTTCATTGAAATGTGTTAATTTTAGCTCTCTATGGCACCACAGTGGTTGGTCTGTAACTGATGCAGCTTTTGCATTTTCTCTCAGCTACGCCGTGTCAGACAACACCTACCGAGCCATGCGGACCGAGAGGAAGGACCAGTGTATTCTCATATCAGGTGAGAGTGGAGCAGGTAAAACAGAGGCCTCCAAGAAGATCCTACTTTACTACGCTGTCACCTGCCCCGCTAATGATCATATGGCTGCCCTTGGAGATCGCCTGCTGCAGTCTAACCCTGTTCTGGAGGTACTTAACCCTTAGCATTTCAAACTGAGCAGCCAATGTCACAATTACAGAAAAGTGCAGTGATTGTAGACTTGCATGTGTGAATTTTGTATGTTGTTATGCAATCATTTTAAATGTTTTCCCTTGATTTTGCTCTTGTACTGTTGCTCTTAATTTCACTTCCTCTCTAATCTCCTGTGCAGGCATTTGGCAATGCTAAAACACTAAGGAATGACAACTCCAGCCGCTTTGGGAAATACATGGATGTCCAGTTTGACTTTAGGGTAAACACTTCTTTCGTACACCACAGTGATAACATCACATTTAGTGTAGCTATATCAACAAATAGCAGCTCAAACATTTTAAACTCTACAGTGCTAAGCCTCTTACCCAGTGCTCTCTGCTCCCATTTTTTTCTGTACCCTCACCCAGGGGACACCAGTGGGTGGTCATATCCTGAATTACCTGCTGGAGAAATCACGTGTAGTACACCAGAACCAGGGTGAGAGGAACTTCCATATCTTTTATCAGCTTCTGGATGGAGGGGATGACAACCTGCTTAGCACACTGGACCTGGAAAGAAACCCTCAGAACTACCACTATATGGTAAAGGTGTGTGTGGTGCCGAAGTCCCATGAATTACTTTCTTTCAAATTGAGGCCTCTGTAATCAGTTCTGATGTAATTTTTAATTGTCTTTCATTCAGGGTAACTGTCCCAGAGTCAGCTCCATCAATGACAAGAATAATTGGAAAGTGGTGATGAAGGCCCTTCCTGTTATTGGCTTCACTGAGCAAGAAGTGCAAGTCAGTATCATTCACAGTGGTGAATAATAGTTGCCCATATGCAGGTAGCAACACTGGGTTTTAACTACTTTTCCTCCATATGACCTCAGAAATTGCTGAATATCATCGCTGGTGTTCTGCATCTGGGAAACACTCAGTTTGGGGAAGGGGAGGAAGGAGAAACTTATATCACCACTGAGACTCAGATAATGACTCTTGCGAAGGTCAGAACGGTCCCATCAGTATTACTGAACATTCAAATATACATAAATGGTCGCAAAAAGGCATTGTTGAGAACAGATGTGTTGTTGTTTTCCAGCTGCTGGGTGTTGATGGCTCAGCCCTCAGGGAGGCACTCACTCACAAGAAACTCACTGCCAAAGGGGAGGAGGTGATAGTCTTTGTGTTCTTGTTTGTTGCGTTTTCACTTCTTTGCTGTGCATTGTGCAAATTTATAATATTGTGTCGTACATGTGTTTCTTCCATGCAGATGATCAGCCCCCTAAATTTTGAGCAGGCAGTGTGTGCCCGTGATGCCTTAGCGAAGGCTGTGTATGGTCGGACCTTCACTTGGTTGGTGGAGAAGATCAACCAGTCATTGGCTGTGAAGGTGCAGTACCAGCTCTAACAATAACTCAGAGACAGTAGTGGAATTTCCATCATTATACTCTGGGGCTGTTGCTGTGATTTACCATTTAATTGTATGATGGGTACTTTTTATGTCATTCAGGATGAAATCTACCAGAGCAGTAAGGACTCCTCTGTTATAGGGCTTTTAGATATCTATGGCTTTGAGGTCCTTCAGCACAATAGGTATGAGTTATAGTAAATCCCCTTTGTCTATCACATCCGTCTTTGTCATCACAGTCTACAAACCAATTAGTTGACTCTAATTGTCATGGCCTTTGCATATAACATAGATGTAACATAGTGTATCTGATTTCATTTCCCTTATATTTAATACCTACAGTTTTGAGCAGTTCTGTATCAACTACTGCAATGAGAAGCTTCAGCAGCTCTTTATTGAGCTCACCCTCAGATCTGAGCAGGAGGAGTATGAGACAGAGGGAATTGCAGTGAGTCCATTTGTTGGCTTTGTGTTCAAAACAAATACACTTGATGTATTCAATAATATTCATACTGTAATGCTAATGCATCATTGTTCTGTCTGGTTTCAGTGGGAGACAGTGAAGTACTTTGACAACAAGATCATTTGTGATCTAATAGAGGAAAAGCACAAAGGCATCATCTCTATTCTGGTGTGCATGTCAAGTTGTATATATTTGTTTTCTGTATATGGATCTGTCTATGGTGCTAACAGCTGTGAACTGTCTTTCAGGATGAGGAGTGTCTGAGACCTGGAGAGACTTGTGATGTGTCCTTTTTAGAGAAATTGGAGGACACACTGAGCGGCCATCCCCATTTTGTCACGTAATCATCTTATATCAAACATTACTATGTCTAACAGTACAGAGACTTTTCTTGGATCTGCAGGTCTGTGTATATTTACATATCTCCATGCGTATGTATCTTTCAGTCACAAGTTGGCAAATGGAAAAACTCGCAGGGTAATGAGTAGGGAGGAGTTCAGGCTGCTGCACTATGCTGGAGAGGTCAACTACAATGTCAATGGTACAGTAAGTTGTAATTTATCACTAGATCAATCAGTAGGCAATTATTCATATATTCATTCTTCTTCTCTTCTAATAAGAAACATGTATTAATGTGCAAGAGCCATGACCTGCTGATTGCTTAAGAAAAGAACTGCTGTGTTTTTTGTTTGACTTACTCAGGGTTCCTAGACAAGAACAATGATTTGCTGAACAGGAATTTGAAAGAGGTGAGGATAATGAACATGAACAATGTTGAGCTTGCCATTGTTAATGTGAAGAGGAAGAGGAGGGCATTCCATGCTTTCATGTGGTTGTGCTGTTTGGTCTCTGCTCAGGTCATGTGCCAGTCAGACAACCAGATTCTAAGTCACTGCTTCCGCAAAGAGGAAGTGATAGACCAGAAGCGCCAAGAAATGGTGAGGATTATTCTCACCTCTATATGCATTTTTGAAAATATAGAGAGAATTTCCCACAGTTTCACTTTTTCTATTTGTCCTTTAGGCTGCCACTCAATTTAAAAACAGCCTGATGAAACTTATGGAGATCCTCATGTCGAAAGAACCCTCCTATGTGCGTTGTATAAAACCTAATGATGCCAAGCAGCCAGGTACACGTTTACATTTTGTAATATGATTTCAGTGTATATTAATTGTGTTGGTGCTGTTAACAAAATTCAACAGATAATACTAATATTAATAAAAGCCTCCCAAGCAAGTAAATAAAATATGCCCCCTTAAGCATTTTAATGTTGTGATTATGAGAAGTGTTGGGTTTGCATTAATTGTAAATAATATATAGCACATACCGTAGTACAGTGGATGTGCCAAATTTTCTGAAGGCCGACATTATAAGAAGTGAATAAGATTTGTGTCTGCAGGAAAGTTTGATGAAGTTTTGGTCAGACATCAGGTGAAGTACCTGGGCCTGATGGAAAACTTGAGGGTCAGGAGAGCTGGCTTTGCCTATCGACGTCGCTTTGAAGCCTTCTTGCAGAGGTGACTGACCTTCTCTCTGAATGACTGATAGCCTCAGTGACTGTTCGTTCTGTTTACTCTGTGTTCAACTTGTTATCATTATAATGACACGCGCCCTTAGGTATAAGCCACTGTGTCCTGAGACGTGGCCCAACTGGAATGGTAGACTCGTAGATGGAGTGTCCCTACTGGTCAACCACCTGGGCTACAAACCAGAGGAATACAAGCTGGGCAGGTAATGTATCGTTGAGGAGGAGGGACTAAGCGCCAACATTTAGCTAATACTGTCACAATTATTTCTTAGATTATGGGTCCACTGACAATAAATGTGTAAAATTATATACAACAATAGAAGTTGTATTTATTAAATGTAATATCATCTTTGTGTTCATCACATGTTTTTCTCTGCTTTTCTGCAGGTCAAAGATTTTCATCCGTTTCCCCAAAACTCTCTTCACCACTGAGGATGCACTGGAAGCAAAAAAGCCAGAGATAGGTTAGTAATAGTGGCTAGGATAAGAAACATATTTACTAGCATGTTTATTTAGCGGATTACATCCTACACTTAACAATGAATCTGTGCCTACGCCAGAGGTATCCACAGCAGGACCTGTGCAACACCCATATGGAAAACCATAAATCCACCTCTAATCTCTTTTCTTTGTTGTGTTCTAGCTTTGACCCTGCAAACATCATGGAGAGGCTACAGGGAGAGAGCCAAGTACCAACGCATCAGACGTGCAGGTCAGAGCACCTCCCACTGCACAGATCCAGTCATGTTGATTTTACTTGTCCATTTTATCCTCCTATCATTTACTTTTAAGGTTACTTTTCAAATGGGGCTTTACTTTCATTTTTACTTTTTAAAACTATTGGCTTTGGGTTTCTTTCACTGTTACATTCTTATATATGTTTTCTAAAATGTTTGTCTGTGAGCATCATGAGCACATAAAAAGCTTTTGAATGGCCCATTTGCAATGAACCATTCTGTGGTTTTATACTGGCATACAGTTTCCTTTCTACCTCAAATGGTCCATATTCCAGATCACGTATTGGTGCATTTTTTTAAAATTATGTATAGATTTGACTTTATGTCACTTTTCCTACATGTTTACTTGGGCCCTAGTTTCAGTAAACTGAGCCATATTAACCATGCAGTATTCTCTTGTGCTAAGTTTAAAACCTGTCTTGGTGTTAATATATGCATGTATGTGTATGTATAGTGATAGTGATTCAGTCTGCATGGCGAGGAATGAAAGGACGCAGGAGGGCTAAGAGGCGTCGACAGGCTGCAGAGTTAATTCGCAGGTGCTTGACTGATACTTTTTCACTTTTTATTTCTGTATAACTGCTTTTTGCATGGATAGTAAATTCTCTTTCTTGTATCTGTCTTTTTTATCAGGTTCATAAAAGGCTTCATCTACCGTCATGAGGAATACTGCCCTGAGAATGAATATTTCCTGGATCATGTACGCTACTCCTTCCTCAAGAATCTGCATAAAAACCTGCCAAAGAGCGTTCTGGACAAAAGCTGGCCAACACCTCCTCCATCCCTCGTCGAGGTACAAACAACCTCTACACACAGAGGATTATCCTGCTAACTAACATCATTATACGCAGATAAAACTACAGTAATGAGTCAATAATGCAGATTCTACATGGTGCCCTACAGGCCTCTGAGCACCTGCGGAGGCTGCACATGAGAAACATGGTCATAAAGTACTGCAGGAGGGTCCAGCCTGAATGGAAGAAGCAGGTAAAAGACTACAGAAGACATAACCTTACTCACTGTTTAAAGAACTAAATAAATCTTAAATACATTTTTGGTTTTGTTCTAGATGATGCAGAAGGTTGTGGCCAGTGAGATCTTCAAGGATCAGAAAGACAGCTACCCTCAGAGTGTTGGCAGACTGTTTTTGGACTCAAGGCTTGGTACATACATGTATTCATTATCTCTTTACATACATAACACCATACAGTACACAGATATCAACTATCTAAATGTTACCAAATAAAATGTAGCGTTGACAGAGGCTTTCCTATTGCTTTATACAGAACGTGAGCAAATCAATCTCAAAGTCGTCCAGACCCTTGGCAATGACAAAGTGCAGGTGGGACTGAACGTTTTTATTATTGTGATGATGATGATGATGATGATGATAAATGCTGTCTCATATTGACGTGTCTCTTTGTGCCTCAGTATGGAGTTTCAGTCATAAAGTATGACAGGAGGGGTTTCAAGCCTCGCCCTCGCCAGCTGCTCCTCACTAACACCTATGCTGTGCTGGTGGACAGGACTAAGATCAAGCAGAAGATCGACTACACAGCTCTGAGAGGTAAAATCCAGTGCCTAGTACAGGACAGGGGACACTTTAAAGGATTGTGTTCTGTTAAATAATGTCCTTGAATTCATGATAAGTGCAAAAGGACCTGCCTTTAATTTCCTTGGTGTTTTTTCATCTTTATTTTTCTATGACCTTCGGCAGTCTCATCGTTATTTCTCTGTGCATTTTTGAAGAAAGATCCATGGCAACCAAATGGTCATTTTGTCTAAAGCCCATGTCATCCTTTGGCAGAAGAGGTTTTTTAAAATGTTTTTTTTTTCAAAAAACAACACTTTTAACTGAGAGGACAACCATTCAGAGATCAGATACTTAATGCACTACCCTCTTTCTTTTGATTCCCTACTGTTAAAGATATTGAACCAGTAACTGGTTGATTTCTAAAAGTTTACAGATTCATAGTGATTGTGTTCCTTAGGTGAGTGAGTCACAACCAGGTTCTCTTTTTAAACAGGTATCTCTGTGAGCTCTCTCACTGATGGGATATTTGTCCTGCACATGCCCAGTGAGGACAATAAGCAGAAGGTACATTTGGATACAGCAGTGATGACTGTTACGTGTACACCCATGCAGCCACTCTAAATCCAGCTGTGTCTCCTTCAGGGTGATGTTGTTCTGCAATGCAGCCATGTGATTGAGCTGGTGACAAAACTAGCCATGATGGCCAACAAGATCAACTATGTCAACATTAGCCCGGGAAGGTGAGTCCAGTGCCAACCAAAGTCCATATGTGTTGCCAGTCCAGCAGTTCTCCTGTTCTTATTCTGTATTTATATCTTACTTCCTGTGTGGGATGCAGCATTAGGTTTTCTATGGCAAGAGGCAAGGAAGGAATCATTGATTTTGTCAGGGGATCAGAGCTAAAGGTGGCTAAAGGCAAGCGAGGACATCTGCTAGTGGTGAGTCAGCAGCTGTCCAGATGTCATGTGGGGAGCCTGCAGGGAGGGGAGGGTGTTTTGTTATTAAAAACATTTCAGCCAGCTGACTGTGTCCAATCTGATTTCACTCCACAGACTGCTCCTAGGAACAGCACTACATGAAGAAACAGAAAACAACAACCAGGCAAATGGTAATCCTTTAGCTTACTGGAGGATTGCTATCTGTTATTTGTTAGTTTGCAGCTGACAGGATGATACCCCAACCATACATAGCAGACTCAACTGAAGATAGAGCCCATGTTGATTCATGTACATCATAATTACTATAAAAATGCCTTCAATATATATAAATTACTGATTTTTTAAAAAAGATTACACATTTGTAACAGTCATTACAGTTTCGTGTGCTTTATCTCTTTATTATCAGTCACACACAAATATATTTATCAAATATAAAATACATTATGTAAAACACAACATCTCTGTATTGTAATAGAAATAAAAACCAAAGACTTTTAAATAAATAGCATGCTAATAAATATGTCAATAAATAGTAAATACATGTTTGGAAAGTCCAGTACATTGAGAGCTTGGGGGAAAAACAGGATGTTAAGCTGTCTCTCTGTTCTGCAAGCCTATTTCTAACTTACAGTTAGAGGTGAGACAGAAACTGTGGGAAATACCCAAGAAAACCCTTAAATATACAATGTAAACGTGTAAAAAAAAAAAAAAAAAAAAAAAAGCTGACTCACTAAATGAGAGCTCTGAATATATTTCGACAACATGACTAAATATCACTGACCATAAGTATTATTCAAATTTTCTGTTACATGCTGACTCAGTTCTGCATTTTATTTCCTTTCGTCTATGTAAGTGTAAGCGTGTGTTGTCAGGGGTCCCAGGCTCTCTTTGTCAGCATGTCAAAAATGTGTTTTTGAAGCCAGTAGGAGGAAGTCTCTTGCCAGCTTGGTGAGGTAAAGGTCTAGATCCCTCAGAATGATGTAACCTTCCACCCGGCTGTTCCATACTGTTTTAGAGCTTTCTGGGTGTAAAGGTGTCGGAGGAAAGGCTGGTTTTCTCCAAGAGCTCCTTATGTTACTCATCTGGGAAAGAAAGCAAAAGGTTTTTATGTCACTTCTTTCAAAACCTCAGCGTGGGGCTAAAAAGGGGACAAACTGTGTGGATTTTCCGAAAGAAGACTGTGGATACCTGACTGCTGACTTGGTTCATCAGGTCCCGCAGGTCGAGCTGAATGTGCTTGATGCTCTGAGGTAGACTGGCGGGGACCACCGCCACCTGATTTTTCTCCTCCTTCTCCAGCTGCTTTCTTTTCCACTCCAGCATACTGAAATAGACTTGCATGTCCCTGAAAGCAGCGTGCAGTCGTTCCCAGTCCTGAGCACACAACAAAACACAACCACAGGATTACATAACCAAAATGTTTCACAACAGCCTTCTCAGTGCTTGATTTTTTTTAAAAAGATTTTTACAACTTTCCAATTCTGCAAGAGCAGACATTCTGAAGACACGTTCTCAAAACTATGGAAGAAAACTTTAAGAATGTGTTTTCCCAAATAATGACCAGAAGGTGATAATCTAGGGTATTGTTTGGAAACAGGCAGGTGCTCACCGTCAGGCTTAGCCAGTTGTAGAAATCTGTAGAGAGCAATGGCAGGTTCTTTAACTGTTGGCTTCTGTCCTCAAAATGCTTATTTCCCAACTGCTGTTCCTTCTATTATTTAAAAAATAAAAAAAATCATTAAAGAGTTGTAGTTCTGCAGTAAGGTAAAACTTAGTGTACAAGTATTCTTCAAAACTCACATAGTTTTTTAGTAGCTGGTGGACACGGGTACGTATGGACCTCGTGAGACGAAAGGAGTTATTATATTTATTTCTCTGGAGGACTGGGGATGGAGCAATGGAGTCGACATAGTTCAGTATAGAGAAAAGGAAAAGAGCCCGCCACCAAACAGTCATCTGAAACACACACATGCTCTCACATTAAATCACTGCTATCAGAAGGCTGATTTGTTTCAGCATGTAAATATTTCAAAAGGGAAAAACAAGTGTAGTACAGTATCACTTCCAGCACAAACTACTGTTCCAGTTAAAAACACTGATTTTCTTTAGGGGAACTTCAGTGTCATATTTGGTAATCTGAAAGGAAGTCCTCGATTTTTGACGAAATAAACTACACTCTGCAACCTTCAACCCTCAACCACATGCACCCACATACATGCTGTCTTTCTTAGCTCGGTAACGTCACAAGTTGGTCTGTTTGCACGCTGTTGGTCATGCTACACAGTCTTGAGTCCGAATGTTTCTCACTGACAGCATGACAGAGCTTGCTCCCAAATAACAAAATCTCACTCACTTCTACACAAATAAACAGCACAAAAGTTATTGGACCTGAAATAAATAGAAATACCAGACAGGACCTCTCCAAACCTACAGAAATATTGCAGCTGTTTGACCAGCTTCTACTTGTAGTTTGACTCAGACGCCTGTGTCCTAAAAATATATTCCATTTAAAAATTCAATTCCATTCAATTCATGTTTAGAAATAATCCATCAAACTCATGTCTGAAGTATGGGTATTTTGCAGTTGGACTTACCTTGGAGGAGCTGTGAGTGCCACTCTGAGTAAGACACCTTCATGCTTTAGTGAAGCTCATGTACAGTTTATATACTGTATTCGTCACTGCTTTCGGTTTCTTGCTGGACTTTTTTTCTTTTTTCCTCTCTCTCTCTCTCTTTTACTCAATGTTTCAGCATCTTGAGGTCACCAGTATATTTCAGACAAACAGAGGGGAAGTTATGTAAGAAACCTGATGTAGTATATCACAGTGTTTGTTTCTTTTAGCACCCATTGATCGAGCTACAGAGAAAATGCATCTTTTTGTCTCTGTTTTTGTTTTCACGGAGAATGAGTGATGAAGAAAAAGTTGATGATGATATTTTGAACTCATAATAAACAGTTTTTACTCATGCTGTGTGATTAGGCCATTGTGGCTTTAGGTACAGGTTATTTAAGATGATTGGCAGAAGGGGAAAGAAAGCAAGTGTTAAATTAGTGTGAACTGGGTGTAACTTCTTTTTAAGTTATTTCTTATATGCTCTGCTTTGCATGTGCATTGTCCCTGATAAATAAAACAATAAATGATTTAAACTATGTTATTCCTGCAGAATTTCATTATATTGTTATTTCTCTGTGACAGCAAACGGGACAAGATGTTAAAAACTTCTAAATTCTGAAACTTCTTTTTTTTTTCAAGAGGAGGTGAAGTTGAGCCTTGAAAGTGCATCTTGAGGGAATATTTCAGGAGTCCCATGATGTTGATGAGTAGTTTCTCTGAATCGCACTCAAAACAAAACAGAAAAACACTCATGACTGTCAGTATCGGCCGTCATTCAAAATAGGTATTTTATCATAGTTCCATGGCAAAACATGGTTTGACATCTGACATTCAATATTAACTGAATATATATGGATATAAACTATTACAAATTAAGTATAGGTGTAAATAAAATATTTCCTTATACCCCTAACTGTTCTATTTAACACACGATGCACTTACAACATTTAACAAATTGTGTTTTTATATATATTATACAGTTATAACATATAATTGTTTTTTTTACCCGCTCTACAAGTTTTCTGTTTCACTGTATTTTACTCTATCTCCATTCACATCTTTTTTATTCCACCCTGTCATTATTTTAGCTTCCTTATTCTATAGGTAAGCTTCAAATGGAAGACACTGTTATTAGAGCTCTTACCCTGACCTTGTTAAGATCTTTCTGTCTTGTACTTTTCTCCACTGGAACTTTTTTCTGGGGGAAATAATAATAATAACATTTTATTATGTTATTTTATGTTATTCAACTTTTTATACTACTTTATACTATGCATAGCAACAGAGTATATCTATATCTTTATTTACCAATACCAATCACTTGCTATTCCTACTTTTTATCGTTTAATTATTGTTTGATCACTTGATGACGATTCTTTTTTTATCTTCTTCTTCTTCTTCTTATCATTATTATTATTAGTAGTAATAGTAGTAGTAGTAGTATTAGTAGTTGTATCATCATCATTAGTAGTATTATTATTATTATTATTATTATTATTATTATTGAGCTGATGCTAATCACTGGAATTTACTATGGCAGCTTCCTTATCTCTGCCTCTTTGAAAGTCAATAACTTTATTTAAATCAAGAGTTATATACGCTATTTAAAGTACATTTCCATATGGTCTCAGTCACATATCTAGGATGAGCCTTTAAAGAATATGTTTTTTCTGTGTTTTCTGTGTTTCGAAAAAAAATTTTTCTTTTTTCTTCACAGTATAATTGAAAGTGTTATTGAAAGTATATGTTTCTAGATTTCCATTATGTCTCAGGGAACAGCTCTCTTTTCCAGAAAATTGTGCAATCATAAAAGAAATTGATAATTATCTGGAGGTAAATTCCCAACCAAATAAATCCGAACTGGGAAGTAACCCAACATTTAAACCAGTCATCATGTTGAAAATTGCATAAAACATTGCAGGGAATAAAGTTTTAATTTATTGTTTGTTAATTGATAAACTCAGTAGTTTAAACTATGAACAGAGCCGGTAATGGTTTGTCTATTCGTCTGGTGGTATTTTGTTCAGTGTACAGAGTACAATGCTGATTTGTAAGAAAGAAGAGGAATTGTTTTTGCATGCTCTGGTCTTTTGCTTAATCATGTTTCTAGCATTTTGCTGTCACAGTCAATCTTATCTATCCATCCTAAATGTTTTTGTCTGATTCAACCAACATCAATGGTAAAAATATTTCTTACACTCACCCCAAGGTCTATGTATGGGGAGTAAAGGACACGTCTCTGAGGACGGGCTTTAACTCAGTAAGGACGTGAATGCTGTGGGTATAATAACCTGATGGGTTTGTTTTTTTCAATTCACACTGGCCCCCACTGAACATTAATCAAAACTACAATGTAAACAAATACGCTCAATTTATTTTTCTGTGACCACAGTAGTTGTGCTCCTCATGCTATCTTCATTAACTTATACCTGAACAAACTTAATGAAATCATACACATACAAACTGAATAAAATCATATCCACACAGCATAATGTTATAGATGTGATGGGTCCTGTAAATGTTTTGTTGCATTATTTCTGTTTTTGTATGCTTTATATTTATATGCCAGTGAAAATAAGATCACCCAAGAGTTTACACAAGGAAAGACAGAGGTTATTTCCTTGAAAATAAACACAATACGTATATGTAAGTGTCTTGTGCACCTATAACAAAGGGACAGGACAAGATGAGAGCTTTTTTGAAATTTCCTGAAATAGGCTCTGTAATTTGTTTCAAAAGATCAGAAAACCTGAATAAAATCCTTGAAAATTCCTCTTCACTAGAAACAACTAACCAGTGGTGGTTTCAACCTACTTCTTTGTGGTGTGGCTGTTTCACTTTGGCATAGCAGTTGGGTTTTGCTTGACAGTAGTTCCATTGCGCTGTACCTATGCACATCTGAGGCCATAGATTACCAGTGATATTGTAAATATTCATGAGGGATCAAAGCTCATTTGGCTTGTAGACCTTTGCAATTCATGTAAAACTACTCTAATTTTCCCTAATCTACTGTAACTCACAGTATCTTTATGACCTATATCATTCAACCAGCCTAAATCCAGAGTTACTGGTTCCTTTTTATTATTATTGCTCCAGTTTTCTACAATATGTAAGAATCAGTGAATAAGATTGTACTGCCTCATAGTATCATTCATATCTGAGGTGTGATTACATTTCTTTTGAATATCATTGCTGTAAGAGCAACTGCATACTGCATACAGAATATGTAGAGGGTCTGCTCATATGTTGGTGTTTAAATCTAATTTCATCAATGTGATTTGTTCAAAACAAACTTAAAATGGTTCATTTGTTTAAAAAACACTATCCTTGGACTAGGGTATTAGTGCAAATCTGATAATATCATAGTGGGACTATGCCTGTGTTCTTTAGTACAACATGGGACAACAGGATGTTCGTGTCTTTATTTGGGTACTGTTTTTAATGTGCTCATTTGACTTCATTTGTTAATCCAGTGGATCGTGGAGGTCATGGTGCCAGGGGAGGTTAGCCCTAGAAAAAGACCCGTTTCTACAGAATGACTATGTATTTTACTAATGAACTGAACTGCAAACTGTAGATAGAGGCACTGCTTTCTCCAAAGACATTAAAGTTGTATATGCATGCAAAGACTATTTGCTGTGATTTGTTTTGTAATGGTTTCAGACGTCTCGTAGAAAAGGATCTTGATCTCAATGAGACTTCCTAAATTAAAAATAAAAATAAAAATCTTACAACAAACTATTTTTGGCTCATAATATGAAGTCATTCAAAAAACTTCTAAAACAACCAGTTGATCACTTCCACACAGAAATTTTGGTTTTGTAGAAACCATGAAATAAAGTGTTTTTCACTAATGAGTCACAGTCCAGTATTATATTTCTTTCTCATTTGATCTTTTAAAATGCACTTTATTTTCATTTCTCGTATATCTTTTTCTTGCACTGTGTGAAGCACCTTTGTGTACAAATCGTGATAAAAATAAACCTGCCTTGGCTTTTTTTTTTCATGAATAAGCTGACTTCCTCTCACATAAAGACAGGAAGTGGCAGGAAGCAAGCTCTTTTTGGTCTGTCATGATGTGGCCAGCAGAAGGGGAAGGGGAGTTTAAAAAGAAGGGCTTCCCTCATTTTCATAACCTCCTGCCCCCATTTTCCCCTCATACATGTTAAATTTCCCTTGTAAGAAGCAAAATTGTACTTTCAGTATATTATCAATCTCATTTATTTGTAGTTTCAGGCATCCCTTTTAGTTTTGTTATGTATTTCCTTCCCATTTTGAACTTCTTCATGGCACACAATCCCAGTTCTCTTATTACTCTTATTGTAAATGCAGTGTTTTAATCATTTTGAGGATTAAAATGAGCCATTTAGGCACTTTCATATGTAGTTATTTAAATGGCCATAGTCATTTTTAAAAGCCTCAAAAATACAATCAACAAAATTATACAGTTGTTTTTCCACTTAGTAGTAAAAGGTGTAAATAATTCATTGGCTGAATTCCTCTATGCTGCTTCATTTTGATGGTCACTTGGATACTTTGTCCAAGGCTTGCGAATTTCCACCACTTGCTTTCTGAAGCAGCTATACAATATGCAGAGTATACACATTAATACTATTGTAGTCTGTTATAGCAAATAGGATCTTTAATTGTGTCACATACAATACATTTTAAATTGTGACAGGCGTTATGGAAGGCAAGCAGAGATGCATGGTAACCAAATTATTGCAAGCGAGGTTTCTTACCTGTACCTGACAGCGGAGTTGTTTTGCTTGAAAGCCTGGACACAACAGGGACGTTCTGACGTGCAGAAGGACAAAAGACAGCTGTACAAAGTGTACTTGTGACAACAACCCAGTTGCGACCTGGCTCATGCAGTTGACCTGGTATAAACACCACAGGCTCCTATTTAGTTTGGATCACTTTTACAAAGAAAGGGTAAGGGTGTTTAAAGGGGGTGGCTTAATTCACCCCTGACCAAAAGCTCTCAGCCTTCTCTATTACATCGTGAGACACTAACCACACCTGACTGTTTTATTTCCTTATTTTTTGTATCCTGCATTTTTGAATGCAAATATTTACAGCATGAAACCCCAAATATTACTTTTGTTCACAAAATGTTGCCTTTTTTTTTGCAGGAATTCTATTCAACATATGGAGATTTAGTCAGTGGATGTCACTTTGCTCTGCTGATAGAAGACATCGTATCCACATTGAGCAGTGTTCTATCTAAATGCATGAAGCCAGGCTCATCATTAAGATTGGGTTTATTGTGGACATGATACAGGGATGTCTGGTGTTCCTACATTTATTTACCAAGACTTATGCCTTTTATGGAGGCAGTCTGCAGAGTGAAACCCTTTCACTGTGCTATCTACCCAGATCAAACTTCATGTTCTTATCAGTGTTAACCTGACAAATGATGAAACCTGTCATCAAATCAAAGACGATTAGTTTTGAGCCCACTCCTGAAGCCCAACATACTGCCAAAATGAACAATACATGAAGTAGGACAAAATGTTCTAGACATATCCTGCATGCCCCATTGGCCTGCAAGCTGCAACTAACTTTCCATAACGTGGAAATATACACGAAATACAGGTCCATTACCGTCATGGAACATCAGCGTGTCACATTTAAAGAAAAAGGATTTGGTTTGAGACGGGGAAAAAAATTACATCCAAGTCTGGTCAAACTATTTCAAAACGTAGCCATAGGATTGCGCAACTTCAAACCACCATCACTGTAAATAGGAAACTGCTATCAGTAACAGTAAAAACCCTTTATTTTTTTTTCTCTTTTCACTGAGTTAGCCCTATTGCCCTAACTTGGGCCTTGATTACCGTCCACAATCACTCGCACTTTACACCATGTTTCCATGTGACACTTAAAAGGTGCTTTTGAACGTGCGGGGGCAGGCAGAGACAAACACTGCACAAAAACACAGGCCGGTGAACAGCTGCACAATCACAAAAGAAGAGATAGCCTGTGAAAAAAAAAAATTCTTTTATTGGGTCACTACCCCCTGGAACAGGGGCTAAAATGTTTAGACAGCTTGATGTTTGAAGTCTTACAGGGCTATTATCCTGGGTCTTTTTGCGCAATACTTAACTACATCAGTCTGCAGCCCTATAAAAGCAGCAGTGACTTCATTAAAAGGTAGATGCGCTTAGGGTTGTTTTGTGCCATCTCGAACTTTATTCTGTGAGACTCTCTGGACTAGGAAAATGTATGCAGCTGTTACGCTCTTTCTCTTCATGTCCCTGACTGCCACTACCCATGCAGATCACCATCAGCCCTGTCGTAAGAATTTATTATTTCATTTTGGTTCCTATTTTGGTTTTGGATTCCTATTTGAGTCAACAATAATTTCTGCTGTGGTTTTATTCGCTGTAAAAGGTTTCTGCTGTCTCATGTTCTTTTACCAGAATATGTAGGACCCATCTAACTGACACTTCTCTTTCAGACGCTCCCAATATGACAGGATTCATGTCTGTGGTGAGTATTTTAAATTTGCCTTCAGAAACTTAATTCTTCATTGCACTTTTAAAACATTTTAAAATATAGCATTAAATTTCTCGACTTCTCTCTGAATTCATGGTGAATGCCCCCAGATGAACCTCAAGGGTGAAGTGAAAGCATTTGGTGCATTCACTTATGATTCAACAGGCAAGAAACTACGGTTCAGATCAAACGAGAGCCAGCCCACAAACGCTTCACTTGGCTTGGATCTGCTGATGTTTTTTGAAGAGGTAACTGATTTCTCGCCTAAACAGGTGTCACAATTCACTTGAAACCATTTTGCATTGACATTTGAGCCTGTGTCTGTATCTGTCAGGGAATATTCTACGAGATTGACAACAGAAACCGGAGCTGTGAGAAAAAAGAATTGCAATGCACCATGCATCCTCTAGATATTCCCGACGACGCCAAGTTTTCATCTACGCTACACACTGGGAGCCCATCCATTGAAGGGGAGGGATTAAAAGTCAATGTATGGGCAGGACCAATGCCAGACATGAAAGGTGGAAGAGAGGCTGAAAAATAATGCATGCACCTTTATCAGAGAGATAGAGTCGATGGTGGAGATATTCAACATGACTTTGTGTCTTTCAGGTCACTACTCCATGTCTGTAACCATGGGATGTTTGCCTGTGAACACATTCTACTTCACTGAGTCTGCATCATTCCTATTCAGGTTGGTGACTGATTTTAACCCTTTCACACTTCAGAGATATTTATGTAATTTTGATATCGCCCGTCTAACCTGCAGACACAAGCTATAATGAAAAGATCTTCATGTGATTTTTGTGTCACTTTCTCACAGCAACACGGACGTTGAAAACGAGATCAAGGATCCTGATCTCCTTGTGGTGCCTTCTATCTGTAAGGGACAGCCTCTGGAGGAGACGCCTGAAGGGACAGTAAACAGTTTCCTCAATGAATTCATGTAGATGAAGCCTCACCAGCAGCAAAATCAAAAACCCTATCCAAGCATGAACTTTAGACCTTTCTCTCCTTTTCACATGACTCCGCACTGCATCACATCTGTTTCCATCACACCTTCCACTGCCCTATGAAGATCTGGCTTTGAATGGATCATACTGTATACATACATTTTGATGCAAAGGAAAGAGATATGACATGGATTATAGAAGTAGTCATAATTACTAACAGTTGGTGGCTTTTCAAGTTGGTACTGCTTACAAACCCTGTAAGATATGATTAATGGATCAATAAAATGCCAAAGCTGTCAAATGTGTAAAGAGCTTTTTTCCCCCAAAAAGCAGTTCTTTGTCAAGTGGTTCATTTTAAAATTTGCTGCTGAGGCCCAGTTGATCTCCAACTCCTTTTGGAGCATGTGCATTGTCCTGTCACCTCCAGACACCTTCAAGTCAACAGAGTATTGCACATCAGTGCAGCTTCATGAGGTTTGGTCCAAAGATCCTGTTAACTACACATTACGGCATTTAGTTTATAATGTGAATATGTAACTCATAAACACAATATCAACTTGATATGATGTTTCACAATATCGTCTCAGTATAATCATGAATAATGTAGGATACTTAATTAGCATCAGTGTGATTATTACACATGCCAACATTAACAGTATTGAGAATATTATATAAGCGTTTTCTGGTCTGGAGGCCGGTCGACTGTATGTAGTAGGCCTACAGTGTTACCATACCATCGTCGTAATAAGGAGCGAAACTAACGAAATGAACCATAATGAACCAGAAGGATTGTGGTATTATCATGTCCATTAAACACTATTGATTAACTACAACACTACAAATTTCACTGAGAATAAAATAATTTAAAATAATTTTTATCATTCTGGGAATTGTTTTCGTTTGAGTTACAGACCAAACTACAGCATTTTTTAATGTATTCTTGGTTTTGTCATTAAATTATGTAATTAAAAACGTAAAAAGACAGGTTCATTTCTTGCATTTTTATTGCAAGCAAAAATGAGTAAGATTTTTATAGGCAACATTTTGAACAAAATAATTTAGCCATTTTGTGCTGAAACAGGACTTTGTGCTTTAAGGTTTACTAAATGATTTTATACTGCAAGAAGGGTTTTGATCATATGCCCATAAAACTAATTTAAGAATTGACACGTGAGAAAATTCAACAGTAATGACATTATTATTATTACTTACTATTATTATTATTGTTATATGAAGCTTCAGAGCCCTGACAGGATATAGACTCTATACTATAGAGCATCGTACCTGCAGTTCCCGCTGCTGCCGACAGGTGGTGTGTGTGCTGCATTCATAACAACGAAAATACAAACTGTACCTTGCTATGTTAGCCACCAACGAGCTTCTTAACACTAGCTAGCAAATTAACTTCTTGTTTTGGGGATTTGGAAAATGTAATTTTGTGTAGGAAATTAACGAGGGCATCTTCTTTCTGAAGTTTGCAGCGCTTGGATTACATGGTTTCAGTCCGTGTTTGATTTAAAAACGAGGTAAGTTGTAAAATGGCGGATATAACGTTAGCTAACATCCAGGGAGTTTGTCATTGATGCTGCTATAACCTTACCGAGCTGCTGCCGTACACTCCACGCTGCTGTTCAGACGAGGCACTGATGTAGAAATACAACCTCATCACAACAAATTGAAATGAACACGAGTCAAAAGTGCGACCATTCAGCTGGTGCTAAGCAGTGGTGTCGTTAGCCAGCAAGCTAACGGTGATGCTAGCCAAGCTAACAGCTAACCTAACTGTGAATTATCTGGATCCCAGCGCCAACACCAGTAAGTTACATCCGTACGAATAAAGCAGAGGAGGAGCGGGTGTAACGTTAGTTTGCTGATGTCTCTGTTAACATCAGATGTCAGTAAGATCAGCTGGTATTAGCCAGAGAGCTGTCGGCCGTCGTAGCAAAGAGATGAGAGCAGGAAACATCTGTGCTTGTGTTTGTAGTTCGGAAGTATAGCTACAACTGCGCCTGTCACATTATTGTGGGATCGACTCGTTTTACATTTCAACTAACCTTTATCGTTACCATCATCGTCACATAAATACCAGAATAGCACAGTACTTGTCCGGGAAAGTAAGTAACTAACGTTGTATTGCGGCACTCACACCCAGCAGGCTTTTCCATTTATGGTCCTAGGACGCAGAAGTCAGGCCCCTCTTGTGTTTACTGTGCGTTTTGGAGTCAGGGATTATCTGTTACAGTCGACCCTTACGGTGATCTCCCTCAAATACCCGCTGTAATGTTAAACTACTGATGAGACTGTTTGTCTAGTTCACTGTCATAACACTAAACAAAATCATTATGTAGTTAAACCAGATTTTTTGGGTAGTTTTAAAGTTAATGTATTATATGTCATGTAAAATAAAGGAGCCACAGTTGACCCTTCCTATATCTTGTCATTCTTCGTCCTGCTTGGAAAAGCATGTGCAGAGACACACCAGTCCCCTCCACACAGCCTCACAGATATGACTGAAATAGCTGAGTTTCTGCTTCATTAAAGACACTTACAAAGTTTATAAATCAGGGGTCCATGCATGGAAAATCCAGGGTTCAACTTACAGTCATCAGCTCATCAGTGTCAATCAGCAGGAAGTCATGTAGATGTAGTTTTGGTCTTGGGTACAGGAGTCATGCTGCTCTGTAAGGTAACAACCTGGCCAATGATAAATGGACAGCGATGCCTTTTCAAAGCCATCTGCATGTATTGCCTTACACTTTTTGTGTTGAGCTCCAATACATCACACACAGTCATTTTACTAATCTCCTTTATGTAGCCTTTCACTTAACAAAAGAAAGAAGAAATAAATGATAAATTATCTTAATTAGTAGTGATATGAACTTAAGTGAAACCTTGTGTCTGTTAGCCAAGTTTTATTATTTTTACAGTGATGAGTGGCAAGCTGTTATTTATCTGTCAGAAGTGACATAACATTCATTAACTAATTGATTAAATTACTGGTTAGTAAGTGCTATTTAAAATGAGTTGTGTTATTCAGTAGATGACGAAAATGACAATAAAATGTGTTATCTCTAAGTCTGTGTAGTTTTGGAGTCAAAAATTATCAGCATATTGTAGCTAGAGACAAAAACAGGATTTGTGAGATCTCAGTGTGCAAAATTGAGGACTAATGAGTTTAACTGAGTTAGTGTAGTGACCAAGGAAAGCCTGTAAACCTGTACCCTGCCTGAAGATACTGAAGTGTTTGGAATTTTCCAGCCAATAAACATATATTTAATGGCAAAAAACTGACAAAAACATTAATGGGTCTTATTTAAAAGCAGCAGTTTATGAACAAAATGTTACTACCAAGTACCAGGACCCACCACCCAGCTGTTTAAAATGTTATTTAGAGATTTCTTGTGTTCACAGGTACATCAATTATATAACTTATGGTCTGTTTCTGTCAGTGTAGGTGTTGCTGAGGTGATGTTACCAAACACTGTCTTTTTGTTGTAGGTTGTTATTAAACATAATATCTTGATATGGTCGTCATCATCATGGCATACTGAGCTCTGTCTAATAATAGAAACAGACATGTTCTCTTTGTCCCTT
The DNA here is from genome assembly GCF_900324485.2 of Mastacembelus armatus. Taxonomy (NCBI): domain Eukaryota; kingdom Metazoa; phylum Chordata; class Actinopteri; order Synbranchiformes; family Mastacembelidae; genus Mastacembelus; species Mastacembelus armatus. The sequence continues at coordinate 9,860,659 of NC_046646.1, forward strand.
GGTCTTGAGTATTGCATGGTGAAACTGAGCTCTGTATAAAATGTACTGTGATTTGTTGATGAATTACTGCAACCAGTGTCAGTGTGATTGCTCTTCAACGAGCTCCTCTGATCTGTCTTATCACCAGGTGCAGCTAAAGAGACACTTTTTTGTTTGGGGTCCAGCGCAGCAGAAGCACGTTGTCCAGCAGATCCAGAAAATGTTAAAGAAATGATAGCAGCGCAGGATTTGCACACAGAATTTCAGTTTCCCCAGTAAGAAAAAATGCATCATTAAATGAAACGATGTTTGAAGTTGCTTTTGTAATTTTTCGTATATATACATGCACATTAGGGAAACTGTTCATGGTTTTGATGACTTTGTGTTGGTTGCAGAGAGGTAGAATCTCAGCTGTCTTCAGATACTGACCTTGAAGATCCTGATGGCAAAAATGCAAGGGGAGGAAAAGGCACGGTATGTTTTTCAACCTTATATCTTTTCGTGTGAGCCAGTTTAACCTTATATGTCGCAGCTGACACATAGGAGAAACAGTGTGATATTATTAAGCACCTGTTTAGTCACAAAATAAGTCAATGTCTGCATCAAATGTATTCAGCTTATTTAATGTAATGTTGTTTAATGTACATTTAATGTATGTGCAGTGTGCTTGGAGTTTTATAACACAGTAACATGCTCATTATCCCTATAACATCTTTTTCCCTAACAGACAGCCAGGAAAGGGAAGAAGGCACTTGGAGACAAGGCCAAAAGTGGTGGAGCAGGGAGGGTCCCTGGTGTTGGCTGGGTGAATGGCCATCATCAGGAGAATGGGATGGAGAATATGACCCTGTTCGAGGTGGTGAAAATGGGGAAGAGTGCCACACAGGTGAGGGTACACTACTGTAGTTTCATCTCCTCTTCCTTCCTCTTTCCTTATTGCTGTAAAGTATTTTCACTGGTGTGTAAGACTTTCGGTAGTGATATTAAAACAAAATTTTGAGATTTTTTTTTAGTTTGATATTTTATTATGTTGTAAATTGTCACTGTCATTATTTATCTTCTAGTCAGTTGTTGATGACTGGATTGAGGCATACAAACATGACAGGGATGTTGCTCTCTTGGACTTAATCAACTTCTTTATTCAGTGCTCTGGCTGTAAAGGTAAGCAGGCTACAGTGTCTGACATGATATACACATGTTGCAGGTTGGGTTCCTGAAAGCAAAACAATATGCTGAACTTTGTTGCCATTGTGTGATTTTTTTTTTTTTTTTTGGTTTGTTTTGTTTTGTTTTTTGTCACAAAGGTGCTGTAAGTGGAGAGATGTTCAGACACATGCAGAACTCTGAGATCATCCGAAAAATGACAGAGGAGTTCGATGAGGTGATTCAGGCTGTGTTTTATATGACCTTGAATATATGAAACAGTCATAAAGAGAAATATACATTAGGAAACAGATGCAGTATTCCTGTCCTCAATGTGATCATCTCCCTGCGATCATCAAACAGGACAGTGGGGACTATCCATTAACTCTGTCAGGACCACAATGGAAGAAATTCAGGATAAGCTTCTGTGACTTCATTGCAGTTCTGGTGCGTCAGTGTCAGTACAGCATCATCTACGATGAGTATATGATGGACACAGTCATCTCACTGCTTACCGGCCTGTCTGACTCACAGGTCAGAGCGTTTAGACACACAAGCACACTAGCAGGTAAGTTTTAAAGCTTTGCCACAGCACTGATCTTGGCACTTGCGTATTCTACATCACTTCTACTACGTGCATGTCTGCACACTCATACTGCTATTTTCCAGAGGATGTTATTCCTTCAGGTGTGTATCTGAATTTATCTTTGCCAGCCATGAAGCTGATGACAGCGTTGGTGAACGTTGCTCTGAACCTCAGCATCAATATGGATAACACACAGAGACAGTATGAGGCAGAAAGGAACAAAGTCATTGCAAAGAGAGCCAACGATAGGTTGGAACTTCTGTTACAGAAGCGTAAAGAGGTGAGAGGAAAAATAAGCTTCTTGCATTATATATATATATATATATATGCGCCTCATGTAGTAATCAGTCATTTGGACAGATTTGTTTTTGTGCCATGTACAAGGGATTCAAGAGACTATTTTGGCATTTACTGATTTTCACACAATTTTCTCTGTTTCTCTGAAACAGGATACTGAAATTAACAAAATAAAATATATAATTAAGAAGGAGTATTACAGTTATTATAAATGATTATGTTCTGTTTACCATATCAAACATTTTTAGAGGTAATGATTTTATTTTGCCATCTTTACTCTTTAATATTGCTGAAATGGCTTCAAACAGAGCTCAGAAAAGACAAAAAAAAATCAACTTTGAAACTTTTTAGTTTGACACAGGAAATTTTTGTGCCATTTTCATGCAAATTATTTAAAATTAATCACTTTGTGTTAATCTTTCAGCTTCAAGAAAATCAAGATGAAATTGAAAACATGATGAATGCAATATTCAAAGGAGTGTTTGTTCACAGATACCGGTATGTAAAGTCATGACTGAGTGGTGCACTGCATGTTGACAAAGATTTTACTGAGTTGCATCATGAGTCACACTTGAGTCTGCTTGCAATGGTCTGTCATTCAGTCTTGGCGCCCTCTAGTGTCAAAAGAGTGTCAGCACCAACATAAGTCCACAATATTTAGTTTTATTTACAGAAGGGCATGTTATTGGCCTGTGGCTAAATAGAATCAATTCTCTTGTTTTCCAGTGATGCCATTGCTGAAATCCGAGCTATATGTATTGAGGAGATCGGGGTGTGGATGAAGTTGTACAGTGACGCCTTCCTCAATGACAGTTACCTGAAGTATGTTGGCTGGACAATGCATGACAAGGTGAGCTAACAGAAGGCATCTGTTTTTTGTGGAAACAAAATAAAACAAATGTGATTTTTAATCTGATAAGTCACTTGTAATGGCACTAACCATGGGCCAGCTGCTTTATGCTTGTTGGAGATTGTTTCCCCTTTCACCTGACTTCTAAAAACGTTAGAAATTTTTCTTCAAATTTAGACCACTTTCTAATCTCAGCTGGCAAAGGAAATGAACAGAAACAAAACAACAGAATGCATGTCATATTTTGTCTATAGATGTGCTAGTAAGAAACATGTTTAACTGGGGTAATGGCAAAGTAACACTTGAACTTTTGGTATTCCATTATGGTAAATATGTCTTGTATGACTACTGTGACTTCAGCAAGGTGAGGTGCGGCTGAAGTGCCTGACTGCCCTACAAGGTCTGTACTTCAACAGAGAGCTCAGTGCTCGACTGGAGCTTTTCACAAGTCGCTTCAAGGTAAGCGAGCAGCTGCAACACTTCAGTACAAGTAAAGCTTTTCTGTACATTATTAAAACTTAAAGGCTTGTTTCTTCTCAATATGCATATAATGATAGTAATTACATACATTTTATTTCATTATGCACATGCATGTTACTGTATGTAGTTCCTCTACTTAAGAAACTGTATCTGAGACATAACCTTACTCTCACTGACAGGATCGCATTGTATCTATGACTCTGGATAAGGAATATGATGTGGCGGTGCAAGCCATTAAACTTCTGACCCTTGTGTTACAGTGAGTAACTTCCCCTCTGTTTGAAAAGCACGTTTCTGCATTTGATCTTATTTTGCTGAGCCACATTATGGGCTTATTCTAATGACATGATTCAAATTTCCCTGTTCCAATAAGCTTCTGTGATGGGCAAAATTTATAATCGAATCATTTCATACATTTGCCTTGAACACTGATTCATCTTTGCCCATTACAAATTCATCAAACTGCCCCTATTGCTAAGAATGTATGTATTTCATTTGCCAGGAGTAGCGATGAGGTTCTGACAGCGGAGGACTGTGAGAGTGTGTATCATCTGGTTTACTCAGCACATCGACCCATCGCTGTTTCAGCAGGAGAATTTCTGTTTAAGAAGTAAGTGTATTGCTGGTTTAAAACTTATCAGAGGGAAGTAAAGTATCCATTACAATACACTCACACTCTGTAGGCTAATATTAAGTAATTTATTATGGTGCCAGCTAAGTAAACTGTGAAGCTAATTTGATTAAATGAAATAGAAACAGTACTCATATGCAAACAACTCATTTCCCTAAACAAAGAACCTGTGTATAATGCAAACAGTGAAAACTGAACGTTAATGGGAACATCCTGTGAAACTCCCAATATCTAGTAATGTGTAAGTTCACGTGTATGGCACCCCGTATTTGTCCCACCTATAGCAAACAGTCATTCCATCTGCCTTCCCCAGGCTTTTCTAACAGGCTTTTGTATTGTGCTGATTGAAGGCTCTTTAGCCACCGTGGTCCTGAGGAGGAGGGATTGCCCAGGAGGGGCAGACAGAGCCTCAATGGCAGCCTCATCAAGACCACTGTCTTTTTCTTCCTGGAGAGTGAGGTAACCAAGGCTTTTGTCTCACGTCTGGGTCTCAACTCTATGCTTATTGCAATGAAAATGTCAATCCTTTGCAGTGTGTTCGTTTAGTTTCAAGTGTTTGTTTTGAATGAGATAAGATAATTACATTGCCCTCCATTTTCTCACATCAAATATTATCTTGATGCCAGGTCAAGATTGTACCTTCTTGAGTATATTTTCATTTTAATCAATAACATTTAACCACTTAATGTTTCACAGCTGCATGAGCATGGTGCCTACTTGGTGGATAGTTTGTGGGAGTGTGCGTCAGAGCTCCTGAAGGACTGGGAGACTATGATCAGCCTGCTACTGGATGAACCCATGCCAGGAGAGGAGGGTAAGCGACCACTCTCAGACAATTACTAGCTGAGAATTTTTTTAGTACTGCTATTTGGAAAAGGCACCATTTACTAGATAAAGGCATTTTTATAGGTAGATCACACTGTGATATTGTCATTAACTTTTGTTCCTTTGTGTAATTTTTCTTTTTTTTTCTTATAAAAGCTCTGACTGACCGCCAGGAAACAGCTCTGGTTGAGATCATGCTCTGTGCCATACGGCAGGCTTGTGAATGCCACCCTCCAGTAGGCAGGGGCACGGGGAAAAGGGTGAGTGTCTTGTTGACATGCTCAACACCAAGGGAATTATTTGTGTTTCTTGAATTATTTCATGTTGTTAACATGGTTGGGTTTTTGTACATGGAAAAGGTCCTGACTGCCAAGGAGAAGAAAACACAGCTGGATGATCGGACACGGATCACAGAGATGTTTGCAGTTGCCTTACCTCTGTTATTGGCAAAGGTGAATACCCATGTTCTGCAGTACAACCAGCAGCTGTAAGGTTAACTTGTATATTTGAACAGCAGGTTTGAGTCCTAACCACTGAAACTAACTGTTTTCTCATTCGGTGTTGTAGTACTGCGTTGACATCGATAAGGTGACCAATTTGCTACAAATACCAAAGTACTTTGATCTTGACATCTACACAACTGGCCGGTTAGAAAAGGTTTGTACTCAGTACTAAGTTATGCAACTTGTGAATTGCATGCAGTGCTAGTGAAACAACGTTAATGTGCTTCCTTGCTCTCATTAAGCATTTGGATGCCTTGTTGCGACAAATCTGGGAGGTCGTGGATAAGCACACAGACACTGAAGTGCTAGAGGCCTGCTCTACCACCTGTCACTATCTCTGCAACGAGGAGTTCACCATCTTCAACCGTGTAGACATCGCCCGCTCTCAGCTTCTCGATGAGCTTGTGGACAAGTTCAATAGACTCCTGGAGGACTTCCTGCAAGAGGTGGATACACTAAAATGTTTCTTTGCAGGGATTGTTTGAAAGCATGTTCAAAGATACAGAGACATGGGTGAGTTGCCAGGATTTTATTGGTTGCATCTCTTTTTCTTTTCTTTTTTTTCTGTCAGGGTGAAGAACCAGACGAGGACGATGCCTACCAGGTTCTGTCTACACTCAAGAAGATCAGCGCTTTCCACAAGTAAATCAGCTAACACATTTGCACTTATGATTTCCATAGATCATCAGTGGTTGAAGACAGCATTGACAGTTATCCTGATGTTTACGTCATTGGTTTTCATTTTTGACTTCATTTGAATTCTTCTGTCTGCCTCCAGTGCACATGACCTCTCCAAGTGGGATCTCTTCACCAGCAACTACAGGCTACTCAGCACAGGTCTACAAAATGGGGATATGCCTGAACAGGTATTGCAGTCCTAACAGTAGTAACATCATCATCAACATAGTAACAGTAACATCAGTAACATTAATTTATTTCAGTCACAATGGAAAATCAGATCTCATCTGATCTGCTTGATTTTCTTCTCCCTAGATTGTGATTCACGCCATGCAGTGCACACATTATATAATCCTGTGGCATCTGGCAAAGGCTTCAGATGGCAGCTCACTAAAGGTATTTACATATTATTAGCAAAATCTATGACTGTGTAAAGTGGAATTTCCTTCATATCTGACATAGTGTTAAAGAACATTTCGTAGGTCTTGTCTTGTGATAATAATTAACTGCTGAAGTTTTCTATAAGAAGCAAACTTGCATCCTGAGCACTAGTTTCTGTCAAATGGCTTGAAACTGTTACTGCTATTTTTTCAATGTTCCAGACATCTGAAGTTCTCTTTTTCAATTTATGTAGATCTATCTACTCTACAATCCTAACTTTACTGCTCGGTTTGAAAGAATTGTATTTTGTTCATTTTGCGGACTGTCTGACTGAGCACTTGCTTCTTTTAGGGTGATGTGGTGACACTGAGGAAGCAGATGAGAGCTTTCTGTTTAATGTGTCAGCGTTACCTAAGCAGCATCAACACTGCAGTCAAAGAGCAGGTGGGGTTGTGCTGTATGGGCTGTTCTTTTATTGCTGATCATTCTCCATTACAACTGAAAATATGGTTAGTCAGTATAATTATAAACGCTGAGGTGCTGTTTCTTCCAGGCCTTCACCATACTATGTGATCTGCTGTTGATCTTCAGTCACCAAATCATGTCTTCAGGCCGGGAACAACTGGAGCCTCTGGTCTATACGCCAGACTCTTCTTTGCAGGCAGAGCTACTCAACTTCATCCTGGATCAAGTGTTCATTGACCAGGATGATGACAACAACAGCACAGGTCAGAGCCAGTTATATTCATGTTGATCCAATACACTTGAGTTTAAAAGTGGAATGCATAGACTGAAGATTTTTTTTAATTTTTTTAATTTTTTGGTATTTGTATTATTTTTCATTTTCCAGATGGACACCAAGATGATGAAGCCAGTAAAATTGAGGCTCTGCACAAGCGAAGGAACCTTCTTGCTGCCTACTGCAAATTAATAATTTATAATGTTGTGGAAATAAACACTGGAGCAGATATATTTAAACAGTATATGAGGGTAGGTTCAAACCATTTTTAAAAGAAAATCCTCTAGACCTACTTTTCTTCTTAACAGCATTCCTTCTCTTTATCCTTAGTATTACAATGATTATGGCGATATCATCAAGGAAACAATGAGCAAAACAAGACAAATCGACAAAATACAATGTGCAAAGACACTCATACTAAGCCTGCAAAAGGTAAGATTCCTTACCCAGCTGTAGACTCAGTGATTTGTAAAAGGACAAACATTTGTATTATTGCCTTGTTTCATATTTTTATATACATTAGTAGACTGAAGATACAAAAACGTACTGCTTTTTCTGTTGATCCGCAAGATGTCACTTTTACAAGGGATTGTGCCGCTGTATAATATAATCAGCTTAGTTAAATTACTACTGAAGACAATACATTTAGACTTCATAGCTGTGAAACTACCTTTAAAATGTGGTATGTGTCATTTTGTTGTGTTGTTTTATGTTTGTAGTTATTCAATGAGATGCTGTCTGATCTTGGCTTCAATTTTGACCGCTCATCATCAGCCTTCTGTGGCATTAAAGAGCTTGCCCGACGCTTTTCATTAACTTTTGGCTTGGATCAATTAAAGACCAGGGAAGCTATTGCCATGCTACATAAGTAAGTGACACTCCTGATCTAAGGCAACATAGTTCATAGTTTTGCATGTTAAGGCAGCTCTTACAATGACTTTTTCAATGAGTAAATGTGTCTATTCTATATTTCCTTTGTATTTGCTTAGGGATGGAATTGAGTTTGCATTCAAGGAACCTAGTCCCCAAGGAGAGGGGAGTCCGCCACTTAATCTGGCATTTTTGGACATCCTGAGCGAGTTCTCTAGCAAACTAATTCGGCAGGACAAGAGAACAGTGTAAGTCTGAGGCACACGACATGCAGTGATTTGTTTGTGGTGAGCATGAAGCTAATGTGTCATTCTGACTTCTACAGTCACATGTACCTGGAGCGATTCATGACGTTCCAGATGGCCCTGCAGAGAGAGGACTGCTGGCTGCCCCTCATCTCCTACAGAAACTCCCTGCAGGTTGGAGGAGATGACGACACCATGTCTGTCATCAGTGGGATTAGCAGTCGAGGGTCCACCATCAGGAGTAAAAAGTCTAAGCCAGCCGCTGCTAGCAAAAGGAAATTGCCTGAAGGTGAGCAGGTTCAGCATTACTGGTAGGTTGGTGGGGCAAGATTAACTTTATGTATTATAAAAATGCCACAACATTATTTTTTTTTCTGTTTCTTTTAAATTGAAATAGGTCATTTTGTTTGTTATTAAAATTGCTAATTTGCTAATACAAATACACAGTCACAAAATTTGACAAGCGGGTGTGTTTTTTGCCATTAACCTGTCATGTACACCTCAATGCTGTCACTCAGTCAGTAGGGGGAATTGATTCTCCTAGGGACCTCCTCATGTACATTAACTGCCTTCATCACTTGCTATTTTAATAACACTTAGAACTATTCATGTGTTGAGTAAAATGAAGAAGTTCAATAAGTTCTTGTCTCTTGTAGAAGAGAACAGCAGCAGCAGTAGTGATGCAGTCTGGATGAACCGTGAACAGAATGTACAAACGCCAGTGATGATGCATTCACCACACCTCACCTCCACCGTACTGAGAGATCCAAAGAAGATGAGGCCAGAGGACAGCTACACAACCGCATACACCATGCCAGCTGAGCAGCATCCCCATCAGCCTGTGCCTGCCCAACAGCAGCCACACAGTCACCACCAGACTGCCATTGATTACAAGTACAAAAATCTTTCTTTCTACCAGTTCTTTTACCTTACCTGAAAACAAATGTTTGCAAATGTTTTAATATCTTATGTGTACTTGATAAATACTGCACACTGTCCCACAGTACCCAGGTTACTTGGATGTTGACACAGAGGCAACAAGCTGAGGCCCGTCAGCAGCAAGAGCGGGTTAGCATGCACTATGCCAAGATGAGGAATCACATGCAACAAGCAATGTAAGATTTAATAAATGAATCATTTTTCTGAATAACATCCAGCCAATAAAAATCATTGAAAATGCGTTACATGTGTCCTATCCAGGCGTCGAGGCTCTGGACTCATGGAGGACGATGAGGAGCCAATAGTGGAGGATGTGATGATGTCATCAGAGGACCGCTTAGAAGACATCAGTGAGGGCATGGATTTTGACACAATGGATATAGATTTGGTAATTTAAGAAATGTTTATCTGAATTCTGAGTGCCAAAAATACCAGACAAATACTGCACCTTTTGGGGGTTCAAACATCAATTTGCACATCACCATAATTGTCCCCATTTCGATCTCACATTGTCTCATATTTTCATGGTGGTGTATTCTTGTTAACCGAGCTGTTACCTTTTCAGCCGGCATCAAAGAATCGAAGAGAAAGAACAGAACTAAAACCAGACTACTTTGATCCATCTTCCATCATGGATGATTCGGTAAGGTTATTTCGTATTGTGGATGTGGTTGGCTATGGTTTGCCTTGTTATCAGGGACTACCACATTAATACGCTACTTCTTTCTCAATCTAGTATTAACTTGTTCTGTGTTTGTGCTGTAGTCCCAGCTATTGTTTTGGATATAAATTATGACTGAATGTTGTACCATACATTTGTTCTCATTTCTAGAATTGTTTTTGTGCTTTTAGGTTCTCAACGTTTCAATGTTTTAGTACGAACATGTCGAAAGGACAATGTGTTAACTAAAATCCTTGGGAGATAAGATGGAAGACTTTCACCTGTGAAAATCAAAATGGAGGGAAATGGACTACTATGAATAGTTTGTGAGACACCAATATTTGCCTCTTCAACACTTTGTTAAAATCCAGAAGGAGAGCTTGAATTTGAATTTTATTCTGATATTTTCACACACCAGACCTTTGCCGCACAAAAGAGAAATGTCTCGGTTTTTGTTAGGTTGGCCTAAAAATCAACTTGATGTTAGTTTTCACTAAGTTGGACTTAATGCTGCCAGTGTGTAAAGTTTAGGCTAATACAAGTGCCAGTACAAATGTGGCATTTACATGGTGAGGGGACAATAACAGACTGAAATTAAAATGAGTAATATATACCTTTAATCTTTTTCATTCAGTAGACAAAAATTGTCTGATGTAAATACATAGTGGCCAATATACAGGAGCGGTGAACACAATTTCATGAACGGATAGAAGTATAATAGCCCAGCAAAATAACACTACTTCAATGACGCTTGTAGTGTTCACTTGATGTTGAACACTCTAATTACACTGCACTTTGTCACAGAGGTGGTAATTCAACTCTGTGGTAATTTTACAGCCATATTTTTAGAAATTGTCATAAGCTCTGACGCAATCTAAATAGCAAATGAACATCAAAAACTTCACAAAAGCAGCGTTTATTGCAAGGCTGTTGAATCGGACTGCATTACCTTGTAAAGGTGTTAGTGAAATTAGGTTCACCTGGTGTACTTTTAAACTGTAGATTTTGGCATGGCATGTAGCCGTATATCGAAACATGTACACAGTAAAGTATAATGTGAACTGGCGTCTCATACTGTTCAAAGGCCTTGCCGCAAATGATATACGGTATTCTCAGATTTCTTTGTGACGGTATTTTTTAGAGATGTATGTGTTCTGCTTTTATACCTTATAGATAACTTTGATTTATAGATATTTTGTAATGACAATCAATTGTAAACTAATGGTTTCTAATCATTCTATTTCACATAGATGCTGAAATAATCCTTTCTAATGAAAATAATTATGTTACTATAGATATGGCCAGATGTTTGTATTTTTTTTAATCTACAACAAATGAATGAAAAGGTAATGTGTTGCTCAAATGTAGTAATTTGACAAACTGATGGCCACATCTAAAATTATGTTTTAATATTGGGAACACTCAGTGTCATACATAAAAATTTTGAATCAGCATTAAATATGTAATCTCCTATACCTTGACTATTTTTCTCCACTGTATAGTGTCTAATATCTAATAACAAATATATGCCATAATTACAATCTTTAAAAGAAAGGATTTTGAACATGGTTGAAAAAGGAGTATGGTTTGTGTTGCTTTTTTTGTGAACAGTTTGCAAGTGTGCCGAGGACTCTTTTCAAACAGCCAATTTATTTGGTGTACCGCTATTGCGTGCATAAGAGTTATAGAAATATTCTAAATTACAAAGTTTTAGAATTCTTGAGTGGACTATTATAGTATCAGAATTGTATACTATACAGTTAAAAATGTGTAATATATTGTGAATCGGTGCTTATTTTATATTTACAGTTTCTTGAAATTTTACAGAATGATTAAAGAAATAGAATGTAATTATTTGAGGTCCACCTACCAATTTGCAAGTATACATACAGTGCATTGTTTTGTTTGTCTTTCAGTGGATTGTCGCAATATTTCCTTACCTCTGTGTATTGGCCTGGTTGGCAGATTGAGATTTTATGGAAAAATATGTATCCATATTGTAGTTAGAAACAAATCCCTAAATTCCCCAGAATCCCACTACAAACTGACTGGAGAAACAGGTCATAATTTTTTAACATAATTACATACTAACTATTCATGTTAGACAGATGAGGAAAATATATCTAACAATTGCCTGTAAATTTACATTAATCATTTCATTTTGGATCTTTTCTGTCTTGCATTGAACTGCTGAAAATGTGCATACATCTGTATGTTTACACATATTTAAATATTTGTGTATATTAAATTTGTGTTTTTATTCTATTTACAAAGTGCCCATTGCATCTTTTAAGCTTTCTATTTATCCCTGGACATGTCTCATGAACAGAATAAACCCTCTGCAACTGTATGATGACTTTAAGCACAGGGCTCATTCCCAAAATAAATAAACATATGAATGAAAATTTGAGGAATGTACTGAAATACTGTGTTAGTCTGTCTCTCTCTAAAATGTCATTTAGTGTGGTATTATCACACAATGAACAAACAAAAGTTTAAATTTCCAGTGTATATGAATCATAACTTCAGTACAGTGAAGATTTTATAATCCATAGCTGTACAATTTTTTTTTTAAATTCAGTCAGACGAAAAATAAGTGGTGGTGTAAGTTTAGAATTGTGTTTAAGGGTATTTAGATGTACTTGGCTTCACCCAGAGGAAGGCATAAGCACTTATTGAAGTGCAAAGTTAACAAAGCCTGAGACAGTGAGCTAGTAGCAGCTAACCACCACATTTGACCCTGTGCGTCCCGTGATGAACTAGACATCCGGGCTGAGTGCATGGAAGATGGCGACATTTATCCTCCGTGGTGAATGGATCAAAAACTGGGAAAAATCAGGAAAACACGAGTTGTGAGTAACTAGATCTGAATATAAGCACGCTGCCAAGGTTGGCGTCGGTTTGGATGTTGTTGACTGATAGCTGATTTAAAAAAAAAACAATACGTAGCTTTGCAGTTTAAGGCCAGGCTGCTATGGCTAACATACGCGGTAGCACCAGCTAGCTAAAACATAGTTCAGCCTGGCCTACAGACCCTAACTAACCCCCGCTATATTAAGAATATATACACTGTGCCGGAATTTGACCCGGCAGTGTAGGTGTTTTGATGAGTGGATGATTTACCTGAATTCAACACGCTAACTTTCAATGTATGCTAGTAATTTAGCTCAGGCTCCCCGTTCATTTGTAAACACGATGGCTAGGAGAGCTAGCTAGCTAAGCCAGTTAGCATCCATGCTAGCTACCCATTTCCATTTCGGCTACACCGATCTCACAGTAGCTTCTACACCTTGAATTCAGTGCCAGATTTGGGTAATCAGCCTACGTTAACAGCAAACGGTGACCTGATGAGCAGCTGGCGAACAAACAAACCCTTTCTGTCAGTGTTGTTCACTTAAAATGAACAGGACTCAAGTGGAGGGAAAGGACGTTTTAGCGTCATAGCTAACGTTAGCTAGCTATAACCTTAGCTACCGTGTCAGAGATGTCGACTGGCTGGTTGAGCGTGTCTCGTCTCAGCATGGCAGCATGCAGAAATAACACTGACACTTAGTTATAAAGGCTCTCTTTTGTCACAGAGCCAGGAAGACTCCAGCTGGCCGCAACGCTAACATGCAGCTCAAGCTAACGCTAATGTTAACTTGACATAGGTATTGGGGTAACGGTAGCTGCTAACCGCTACATGTTTCGGTACTAAAACATGCTTTGGGCGTTGAAGCGATAATATCCGGATAGCGGACATCGACTTTAACATTTCAGCGTCAGATTAACCTCGGCAGCAGCAAAACATCTCGCTGCTGTATACTAAATCAATACTGCAACTGGTTTTACTGCTGAAGGCTTTAACTTTGCAAGAGGGAAAACGTTTCTTCTAGTTTCACTCGTTTGCTTCAGCTTAGCTAGCTCTCAGGTACAGGCAGAGACACAATGGACTAGCTAATGTTACTGTCAGGCCTTGCATATTTAAGAAAGGCCTTCACTGGGATGTACCAGCTGTTCTGCTAAACTACTTCATTCATAGTCCTCTGTGGAAACCTGGTAGACACATGAGAGGGAAGTAACGTTAGTGTTACTTGAGATAGTTGCAGCTAGTAAAATATTTCCAACACAGCTCATCCATGTATTTAAGTGATGCATTCATTTTCCATTACTGATGTTTAAAGCTCTGGGACAGAGCCCTCCTATGCACTGACTGAAAAGCATCTCGCATTAAACATGTTCGCTGTTGACATCTCTGTGGCAGGCAGCAAGGAAAAGGACAATTATGGTGTCAGGATAATCAGAGCATCCCATTGTTATTACATAACCACTGTCTTTCAGGTCAACTAATGCCTTTTCTTCATGTGCTGGCCAACATTACTGTGGACATGTGGATCAGGCTTTGTGTGACATCAGCATGTTGTCCTAGTGAAGCAGTGGGATTAACCTGAGCCAGAAAGGCCAGGATGGAAAGTTGCTTTGATGCTTAAAAACTGTAAATGGCCTGTCAGGTTTATTAAGGGGTTTAATCACGTCATGGTTGACTCTGGGCCCTGACGCACCAAGCTGTCAGTTTAATGCCATTGAGGATGTCTGACTGATCAGTGTATGCACAGACGTTCTTGCTGTACATCTGCATTAGCACTAGTATGTCACCAGCCATTCTGGTGACATACCTGCACTTTGAATCCGTGGCAGAGATACTCTGCTAGTGTGTTATGGTCTGTTCAGTTGTAAGTTTTAAGGAAAGATATGAATTGTGACACAAATTGTCTGATACGTCTGCCTTTATAAACAAAAGTTTTAAGGCCAGTTATTCTGTAAATAAATTACTTCTTTCTTTTTTTTTTTTTTTACAGGCTTTTTGTCAATAGTCTAACTGATCAGATTATTTGTTCTTACTTTATAGCGTACAACTCTGCAAAGATCTCACAGAGAAAACAGATCATGGGAGTGAGATTAGAGGTAAGTTAAGAATTAGTTTGTAGATATTTGTTATGCATTTAATACTATTTATTTTCAGTCCTGTCAAATCATGTTTAGATGAACTGTCTTGTCTGTTAAACCTTGCAGATATACAGGCAGCCTTATATGAGCTCTGCTGGCAGGTTGTACAGGGGAACCTGAAGTTGGATGTTGTCGTCAGTGTCCTTGGGGACATGATGGTAAATGTTTTTTATTATGTTTTTTCTACTTGTTTGTTAAACAAAATCAAAAGTATTCATCAAAAATGTACTAATCATGGACATTTTAGTCCTTATTTCCTTTTTATTCCATTATGCCATGTTTCTGCACAAAACATGCAGTGTTGAGTATTGCTATGTTATTGCACATAGCCTATTGCACTCCGGCACAGTAATACCCTAATTCATGGTGTGATTTTGCACTCGTCCTGCTTGTAAACATAAACCAATTATGATCCATACAAAGCACATTTTAATGTTCATTCAGTCTGAGTGTTATATGCCAAGAATATGCCAACATCTTTTTTTTCTTCTTCAGGAACTCAGAGATGACATGCCGTCAGTTTTAGCAGATGTGTTCAGCATACTAGGTAAGTTTGTGGTTTTTACTTTAAAAATTAATTTACAGTGTCTGAACCTCTGGATTTAAAATGACTTTTATATGGTATCCACTATTATAATAGTGTTAGTGGTTAGAAAACATACCACATCTGTGGTAGTGTTTTTTAATTATATATATTTTACAGATTTAGAAACTGGTGCACTGGAAGACAAAAACAAACGTGACCATTACACACAACTGGTGGGAGCATGTTTGGTAAGAACAATATTTATTTTTTATTTCTTTATCAAATAATTTTATATCAATGATGCACAGAAAGCAAAAGCTAGTCATATCCTGTTTGTGTGACTTACTTACTTTACATCAGACATTGTCTTATTGACGTTTAAGAGTTTTTTTTATTTTTTACTCAGGTTTGTAATAATCCACTACAACAACTGAATTAACCAGTTAAATGTTTTACTTCAGATTTTTGTTCCTGAGCCTATCCTGAAAGAGAGGCTGGACCCAGAAACCCTTGAATCTCTCGGACTTATAAAACAAGCCCACCAGTTCAATCAGAAGATTGTAAAAATCAAGACTAAGCTATTGTAAGTAGAGTGCACAGTTCAGCAGAGATGCAGCCATACAGTGCATACATTGAAAAGGTGCCATTTACACCTACTCATTGTGCTTCATAATGCTTATCCAGTGTCTGTGAAATGCTTCATCTCTTCTCAGCTACAAGCAACAGAAATTTAACTTGCTAAGGGAGGAGAATGAAGGCTATGCCAAACTAATCACTGAGCTTGGCCAGGACCTATCAGGCAACATCACCAGCCACCTTGTGCTGGAGAGCATCAAGTCTCTCATAGGTACCACACAATGTTTTTTTCAGGGTCACTTTATTGAACATGGTGCTACTATGTCTTTTGCTGCAACTTTGCAAATGCTACATCTACAGTCTTGTTCATAGGTTTGACTATATAAAGCAGACATTGGGTTTTTCCATATATTGATATCGAGTCATTGTCTTATTTTTTTAATTGTGTTGGGTTGTCTTTTATCTTCTGTCTGCAGGATGTTTCAATTTAGACCCTAATCGTGTTTTGGACATAATCCTGGAGGTGTACGAGAGTCGATCTGACCAAGATGAGTTCTTCCTGTCACTCATCAAGTCCTACATGTGTGAACCAATCACCCTTTGCCACATCCTGGGCTTTAAGTTCAAATTCTACCAGGTCAGAATCTCAAAAATGGGAATACTGTGTGTGCAACAGTATAAACAGACCTATAAGCAGGGAAATCCACAACTGAATATACATTATGGCATGAATTATATTTCATTTGTCACTGATATTACATTTGATTTTCGTTTGTATTTGTTAATTTTTTCATGTCTTTCTTCAGGAGCCGAACGAGGAAACCCCCAAGTCTCTGTATCACATTGCTGCTGCTCTGCTTCACCACAACCTGATAGAGCTGGAAGATCTTTATGTACATGTAAGGAAAAGCAACTGTTCGAGTCCAGCTCATTGTCACTGTAGTTAAAACCGATTGTTATCTAATGTAAAAACTTCAGAATTTGTTCATCGATTCAAGTCTCTGCGCCTTTATTGTTCCTCTGTCATTCCAGCTTATGCCACTAGATGCCGTCATTGTAGAGGAACACAAACGAGATATCTCGGAGGCCAAGCAGATAGCACGCAAGCTGGTCATGGTTGTGTTGCCTTCAGAGAAAAGTGAAGACAGAGAAAAGGACAAAGAGAAGGAGGAGGAGAAGAATGAAAAGGTATCAAGACATTTGCTCTTGTTTTGTTTCTATATTAATATGAGACTTTTCTGGAGTAAGTTTATTTGAGGAGTTTATTACTTTAAAACTCTTAATAGAATATACAAATTAAAATTGACAGAAATTGTCTGAATGTTACTTTGATTAATGTTTAGTGAGGTTAGAAAATGAAATAACACCTGCAGTAGTCAGTGTCCTCTGAATAATGACATTTACATTTTTCTGTCCAGTTTCTCACACTGCATTGATTTACCTCAGACAACACTCATGATCATGTTTTCAGCCATTAACGCAGATGTATGGATAGTTTAAAAAAAAGTCAGCCACTTGGGAGTGTGACAACAGTTGCACACTGCTTTAATAGCCTTACTGAGTATTACTGAACTTTGGCATATTGCTGTTCTTTGCTGTGCCCACAGCCACCTGATAACCAGAAACTTGGTCTGTTGGAAGCACTGCTTAGAATTGGAGACTGGCACCACGCCCAGAGTATTATGGACCAGATGCCTTCCTTCTATGCTACTTCTCACAAGGCCATTGCGCTGGCACTCTGTCAGCTTGTGCACCTGACTGTGGAACCCCTTTACAGAAGGTGTTGATTCTCACTGTACCACATTGATTCCACAGTGTGACCTCCTCTCCGTGCCACCAACTCATGCATACATGTTCAGTAAGACATGAAAAATAGATAAAGACAGAAAAGAAAGAGGCAGGCTCTGACAGCTCTTTCTGTCTCTTACAGGGCTGGTGTGCCAAAAGGGGCAAGGGGATGTGTAATGCTTCCACTGAAGAACACGCGGGCCCCTCGGCCTGCGGAGAGCTTTGAAGACCTGCGCAGGGACACATTCAGTATGCTCTGCTACCTGGGCCCTCACCTCTCCCATGATCCTATCCTCTTCGCCAAAATTGTGCGTCTGGGCAAGGCGTTCATGAAAGAGGTATAAAACTGTAAACCCTACTTAAATTTGTCTGCACTACAACCTGAATCCTCTTTTAACGTGTACTCATATTTGGTGTTCTTTTGCTTCTCAGTACCAAAGTGATGGCAGAGCTGATGTCAAAGACAAAATGGTAGGTATAAAAATGTCATTACTCCAGGACGCTGGTGTTGATGAATGCTTTTAATAAAGCTATGTTTGCACTGTTTGCTGTAATAGAGCTGCAAGTTCATATTTGAATATGTCACTGTGAGGATTTTATTTATGTTGACTGATGGTTCATTTCAGGAAACATTGTTGAGTTGTTTCCTGAGCATTGCAGACCAGGTGCTACTCCCTTCGCTCTCTCTGATGGAGTGTAATGCTTGCATGTCTGAGGAACTGTGGGGGCTCTTCAAACTCTTTCCCTACCAGCACAGGTGAAATACACACACACACACACACACACACACACACACACACACACACAGGCTCACTATATGTGGCATGGTGTAATTAAGTTGTCAGATAGTAAACCCTCAGGCAGTGCTCCTCGATGGTGTTTGCAAAGAAAGGAGAAGCACACACACAGTATAACTCTGTTCTTCAAACCATGTTTGGCTGTGTAAAATGCATTTTCCTGTGCTGTTTAGCAAACCATCTTCACTGCTCCCAAGCAATGTGAGAATTTTATATTTAGAGCCTTTGTTTGGATATTTTGGCACTCACTGCTGATGAGCACTCCACACTCCCAAAGGTTTTTTTCTTTTGGCTGTCTGTGTTAGTTTGTCGCAGCTAATGATGCAGCTTCCGCAGTTACTGAAGATAGTGACACTGTGTTATTTATTGTGTTGACAGTGTCAGAGAAAGGATTTGATATAAACTGAAAATGGGCAAGTAGTGCAGTTCATTTCTGCTGTCCTATGCCAGTGCTGCTATTTATGCTCAGTTTATTGAAGCTACGTCTGGATTTTTTTTTTTTTTTTTTTTTTAAGATTTTCCTTAATATTTTTTGCTCCAGATACGATTTACAGCCAGTTAATTCCTTAGTTCATCTGTTTCACAGGATGGCTTAACACACAAGTTTCCCCTGCTGTTTTCTGGCAAATAGTCACACATGTAACTGCAGCTTTAATATAATGCTCAACAGGAGGTGGAATACTCCAGTCCTGCCAATGTTTTTGAGTGGAGCAATGCTACACCTTCTGTATTTATTGTGCTTTCTCTATACTCCCTCAGGTACCGGTTGTATGGGCAGTGGAAGAATGAGACATATTCCAGCCATCCACTGTTGGTTAAAGTGAAAGCTCAGACGGTAGAAAGGGCCAAATACATCATGAAGTAAGTCACTTTGCAGAGCCCAGTGTAGCATTACTGTGCGGTACCTTTGGCAGACCTTTGTTGTGTCCAGTACAACACTAACTTAGCATTCTCATAGATTACATGCTCCATATCGTCTGCTGTCGTTGTTCATGTATAGTTACTGCTTTTTCCAGCTACTTCACTCATGTTTTGCTGCCTGTGATATACTTGTAATATTTGTTTTGTGCTTTTATCCTCATTTTTATAAGATGACTTCTCAAAAGCCCAAGCAAATAACCTTTTAAATATAATTAAGATAGAAATAAATTTGCCAGTTTTCTAATAATTGAACATGTTCAACATAATCATCAGGCTGAATGTGAGTGTTGTTTTATTTTTGCCATCTCTGTAGGTGCCACTCTGTGGCACAGCTCTGTACAGACACTGTTACTTTACAGAATCCTATTCAACCCTGGGGCCTGCCCTTGATTTGTCAAGCACCAACTTAAGACAATGCAGCACTAGCAATCCCTGTTTTTAAAAGTTCATTTTAGTAGTTTAAACAGTAGCTTTTGGCACAAAAAAAAGAAAACCTCACACAAACTGACCGAGACTGAAGCCTGGGCTGCACACAATGAAGAAGATTCAGAGAGCTTCAGGTGGATCAAAATGAAATGTGAAAATATTATCTGGCATTGTTGTTGAATGTCGTGCTGAAGTGATGTTGCTATAGCAACCATCAGCCAGCTTAAATGTTCATACTGGTGGTGTGAACACAAACAAAAAAGGCCTTCACAGTCTGTAGTTCTTTGGGTTTATTCCTCAATGGGGTATTTCCTTGAGTCCCTAAAACAATTAGGTCTGAAAGTGCCTCAGATTGCCTGTAGGTGTGAAAATAGTGTATTTGTGTCTATGTGTCAGCCCTGTTATAGCCTGGTGATCTGTCCAGGGTGTACCACACCTCTCACTCAGTGTCAGCTAGGATTGGCTGCAACCCTGGAAGGATAAGCAGTAGCTGATGAAGGAATTGTATTGAAAGCGCAGGTTCACACTGACAACACAAGAATTAAAAATGGAATACTGTTTCATGTGTGTGTTGGGCAAGCCACAGTTCCATTTAAACTGTCTATGATGTTGAAGGAAGCAACAGACTCTACTTTAGTTTTAAGATGATAACTGGGAGCATTTTCCAATTACTGTGAAGCTTACATGAGTGACCGTCTTTGCTTTCAGCCTCAGTTTGCGTCATCTTCTGTTTTTAATGTCCTTTTTTCTGTCCTGTGCCTTCCCATCCCTAGGCGGTTGACCAAAGAGAATGTGAAACAATCTGGAAGACAGATTGGCAAACTGAGCCATAGCAACCCCACCATCCTCTTTGATTATGTAAGTGCATTTTACTGTGATTATTTTATTTTGCTTTTGTCTCATTTTGAAATATGTCAAAGTACCAAGACACATTAAATCCATATTTTTGCAGGCCGTATTAACATGAAGCGCCTTATTCATTCTGTATAACTATTACATTATTCTGGCAGCCCATTGCCCTCACAGTTGCGTCCTGCTTTGGGGAATTGCTTACATCTAACAAATCATGTATTCGTGAATCCAAGCTACTAAAAACTGGCACCGTGTTCCTGCTGCACTGACAGAAACAATCACTTGCACAATATATGCATCAGTCTGTTACATTTGCAATCATTTTAAATAACATCTATGTTCTTTCTGCTTTGCCATAAAATTTCAACACTTGAAACATTTTC
This sequence comes from Mastacembelus armatus, assembly GCF_900324485.2. Classification (NCBI taxonomy): domain Eukaryota; kingdom Metazoa; phylum Chordata; class Actinopteri; order Synbranchiformes; family Mastacembelidae; genus Mastacembelus; species Mastacembelus armatus. The sequence continues at coordinate 9,881,721 of NC_046646.1, forward strand.
CAGTAAACAAAGTATCATGCTTTGATGTATCCTTATACTAAAACAAGAGATTTTTTTTCCTCTGGATTGTTAATGCTATTGTTAATAAGTGTTCATGTCTCTCACTGTTCTGGGTTTGTACACTATATGAGTCATTGCATGCTGTAATGGATGGATGTTTCATGTAGCATGGTTCAGTCTACTCCCTGATCTGTGAATATTGTAGTATGGCTTCAAAAATTAATGATGATAGTTTTAATGATGATTTAAACTGTAAAGTTGACTTGTTAAGCTAGGGGAGTGGTATCAGGTCAGGCTTGTCTATGTCCCCGATGGTTGGTAAAGCTTTATTCCCTCCTCTGTTTTGTTTTATATCAGATGCTGTCTCAGATCCAGTGGTACGATAACCTCATCGTTCCAGTGGTGGACTCTTTAAAGTACCTCACCTCCCTTAACTATGATGTCTTGGCCTGTATCCTACACAGTTTCCATTTATTTAACTCACAAGAGAGGTTGCGTGTGTTTGTGTGTGTTGCTGCCGTCAGTGGGGTTTAACTATAAAAGGGCCTTCTTTCCCATTTTCCATGTTGTGCCACTTAACTCTGTCTTCAGATTGCATCATCGAGGCTCTGGCCAATCCCGAGAAGGAGAAGATGAAGCATGATGACACCACCATCTCCTCGTGGCTTCAGAGTACGTGTCTTCACAGTGTACTGGCCTGTGTTACTGTTCAGCCATCACATTCAGTTATTTTCATGCAAAAGAAGTGAAACAGTTTGTTTTAACATAGATCCTTTGCTCTTATCAACTAAGGTTTAGCAAGTCTGTGTGGAGCCGTGTTCAGAAAATACCCAATTGAGCTGGCTGGCCTTCTTCAGTATGTCACCAATCAGCTCAAAGCAGGAAAGAGGTGGGTAGCGCCAAATTATATCAAAGGAACGACACCTGATGTGCTGAGTTCAGTCACCTGTGGGTCGTAATTCCCTTTTACCCCTGGGTTAGCTTTTTCTCTAGGGTGTTTCAAATCATATCACAAGGTAACTATGAGCATCAGCAGGAGGAGAGTGACTACACACTGCCATGTAGAAATGGTCTTATGCACTGATATACTACTCATTTGGTTGAACCAACAGCCATGCTACTTGCATCGCAAATTATGGAATAATACTGATAAATATCAATGATGAATACAAGAAAATGGTGTCAGGATGTGTCTTTTTGATTCTTATGTCCTCCTTTTCCCTGTAGTTTTGACCTGCTGATCCTTAAAGAGGTGGTACAGAAAATGGCTGGCATTGAGATCACAGATGAGATGACATCAGAGCAGTTAGAGGCCATGACAGGAGGGGAGCAACTCAAAGCTGAGGTACAAATACCTACGTTTTATCACTGCCTAATGCAGTCTTGTAAGCAAAGCGCGTATGATTGCCTGAATCAGTGCTGTGCCTGAGCTCAGGTCCATGTCATTGTGGATGTGACTGTCAACAGGGAGGCTACTTTGGCCAGATCAGGAACACTAAGAAGTCATCACAGCGTCTGAAGGAAGCACTGCTGGACCACGAATTGGCCCTGCCGCTTTGCCTTCTCATGGCTCAGCAACGAAATGGTGTGGTTTTCTTAGAAGGTGGAGAAAAACATCTTAAACTTGTTGGCCATCTCTATGACCAGGTATACATCCTCATGAAATATGTGAACTCCAATCAGTCCCTGTGCTTTAGCAGCAAACAGTTACAGTGCTTATATAGGGCCCGACAGGTGTGGACAGTTATTTTTCCCTTAACAAGTGAAATCATCATTTAATGATTGAATTTTATTTTATTTACTCTGGTTATCTTTGTGTAATATTCACATTTTCACTGCAATTGTGCCAGCCATTGTGCCAGCATTTATATACATTGCAATGAAAATGATTTACTTACTAACCAGAAACATAATAATATAATAATAATAAACATTTAAATACTCTAAAGTTCTTTTATTGTTGTTCAAATAGTGATTTGTTTTACTGCAGTGTCACGACACATTGGTGCAGTTTGGTGGCTTTCTGGCCTCCAACCTCAGCACAGAGGACTACATCAAGCGGGTTCCCTCTATTGATGTCCTTTGTAACCAGTTCCACACTCCACACGATGCTGCCTTCTTCCTGTCTCGGCCAATGTACGCACATCAGATTCTGGTGAGTGGACTGCTCTTTCAGCTTTTGAGCGCATCGTGTTTTTGCATCATCATGTCTCTTTGTGACCTTTCCCTTTTTCTTCTAAGGTGGGTCAAAATGTGTTAAACCTGCCTGTCCTCAAAGTCTCAAGTGAGATGTGGGCCATTAATAAAATGATATTATTGAGATCTTTAAAACACTTTTAAACATTTAAGAGTGGAAAGTATGGTAAAAGTTACAAAGTGACTACTTAATGGTAGCCTCTCTATAGCGTTTTGTTATTTTATGTCATCTTACTTTTTTGTGCCAGTTGTGCAAAATGGTTTACAAATCAAGGCAAAACTGTAGTGTGGAACTAAGAAAACAAAGAGAAAATGGAGTCCTTACTTTGTGCTTACTTTACTCACAGTCTAAGTACGATGAGCTCAAGAAATCAGAGAAAGGCAACCGGCAGCAGCAGAAGGCACACAAGTATGTAACAGCCTGTGAACAGGTGATGGCACCAGTGCACGAGGCTGTGGTGTCTCTCCATCCTGCCAGGGTCTGGGACGACCTCCGCCCTCAGTTCTATGCCACCTTCTGGTCCCTCACCATGTATGACCTGGCAGTGCCTCAAGCTGCCTACGGGCGTGAGGTCAACAAGCTCAAGGCCCAGATCAAAGCCATCGAAGAGAACCCAGAGATAGTGAGTAGCTGTTTGCTTACAGGCTTGCAACCATGTACCAGGCTTGTAACCACTTGTAACCATGTTTATATTGTAATTGAAGCAGTTGTGTTGCAGCGGGAGTATCTCCATCTATTTAGATCAAAAATAGTTCTCCTACTGAGCTAACAGTTATAGGACAAAATCTAACAGAATGAATATGGTGGTTGCCAGGGTTTTTTGTATTTACAGTGGGAATATTTCTGCCGTTTGTTTCCAATGTAGCCTTTGAATAAGAAAAAGAAGGAGAAGGAACGCTGTACCGCTCTGCAGGAAAAACTGCAGGAAGAGGAGAAGAAGCAGGTGGAGCACGTCCAAAGGGTTCTCCACCGCCTCAAACTGGAGAAAGACAACTGGTTATTGGCCAGTAAGTGCCCTAATCCTCATGTTGTCTATTGACAGAAGAAAACACTGGATCCAATTAAACACTGATTGAAAGCATAAGTTTGGTACCTGTGAAATGGCCAGTGGGCCATATTTATACAGCATTATAGTTAAAATCTGCATTTGTTTCTAACACAACTTTAAATGCTTACTGTCAGAATCCACAAAGAACGAGACCATAACAAAGTTCCTGCAGCTCTGTCTGTTCCCTCGCTGCATCTTCTCCTCCATCGACGCCGTGTACTGTGCCCGCTTTGTCGAGCTGGTCCACCAGCAGAAGACGCCCAACTTCTGCACCCTCCTCTGCTACGACAGGGTATGACTCTTACATACATACGCCAACACCCACTCCTACACACTTAAGATGATGCTGATAATTGATTAAAAAGGCTGTTCTTAAAATGTATTTTGAAGCTGGAAAATGCTTTACAAGCAGAGGCATAAACATTAATAATGTGATTAATGGAGTGGGATAATGCAACCTCTAATTTGGCCCACTCAGTAGAACAGAAGCAGCAGAAATATCCATTAAAATAACACTAAAGAATGAATGTAAGTGTCTTAAAATTCACTGAGTGGTTTAGCGACCACTCAAGTGCACCATCAAATTACAACTCAAAGGGAATGCATATAGCTGCTGGCCTGTTGAAACCACTTTTGTAAAGCTCAGTCAGGCACACCACAGTTAGGTACAGCTCTAAAAATATTGGCAAAATTCATCCAGAATTTCCAGTCATTTATAAGGAACTTGTTTTTTTTTTTTTTTTTGTACATATTTCACTTTCTTGGTTAAGCTAACATGTTATATTGTGTCAATATGCAGGTGTTTTCTGCTATCATTTACACTGTGGCCAGTTGTACAGAGAATGAGTCTCACCGCTACGGACGCTTCCTCTGCTGCATGCTGGAGACAGTGACCCGCTGGCACAGTGATCGTGCAACCTATGAGAAGGTGACCAGTTTGACCTGCTCTCTACACCTGCAACCTACACCTATTTGTAGCACTCTCTGATGTAAGATGAGCCAGGAATTAATCTACCTCTTCTTATGCTGCATGCTCACAGGATTGTGTCAATTACCCCGGCTTCCTGACCATCTTCAGAGCCACAGGCTTCGACGGAGGGAACAAAGCAGATCAGCTCGATTATGAGAACTTCAGGCATGTGGTGCACAAATGGCACTACATGCTGACTAAAGTGAGCTGCTCTTCTATATTGTTGTTGTTCTAAATTGAAAATTCTGTCCAGATAATGGAAGGCAACACTGTGGAGGGCGTGTGTTTATCTATAATCATGTCCTCTGTTTGTGTTTTACACAGGCTTCAGTTCACTGCCTGGAGACAGGAGATTACACTCATATCCGCAATATTCTCATTGTGCTTACCAAAATCCTGCCCTGCTACCCCAAGGTCCTGAACCTGGGCCAAGCACTGGAGTGCCGTGTCCACAAGATCTGCCTCGAGGAGAAGGACAAGAGGCCAGACCTCTATGCCTTAGCAATGGGGTAACACAGCATTGTGTGCTGTTTAGCTCTCTGTGGAGCTTACGGCTAACATATATTTTGTGAAGTGTGGTAATAACTTGGAAACATGGGGAAGTGGTGTCAAAAGAATATACAATATAAATTTATAGATGCAGTGGTTTATATAACACCTAGGCATCATGGCGTTAACCCAGATGTTTGAGCATTGTCATGCAAATGGATTGTTAGGTTGTTGAAGATTCACAAATTAGTCAGTGCCTTTGTAATTTTAGCTTTAGTGAAGATAGACGTGGGTAGCAGTTAGTTTTTCTGCCGTCTGTAATTCAGTGTTGGTCCAGTGACCCTTGTGCAGGCAATCTTGACTAGCCAGCTCCTTTAGCTCTCTGATAAATGGCACACAAGCTGAATTTTGGAAAGTCTTCAGGGAAAAATCTTTAAATGTAATTACAGGGTTTCCCTTCTCTATAAGTTATATTTTTTGTGCTTCTGAAGTGTTTTTATTATCTGCGCGTTGTGCAAACCCTTTATGCGTCTCGCAGTTATTCAGGTCGGTTAAAAAGCCAGAAGGTGCATATGGTCCCTGAAAATGAGTTTCACCACAAGGAGCCACCAGCACGCAGCACCACCCCTGCCACCCAACAGAATGGTCCCGGCAGCACAGGCAAGCCTGCCACCAGCACAAGCAAGACAGAGGAGGGGACACCGGAGGATGGCGGTGAGCGATTAAATGCAGTTCGTGGCTTCATCCACTTATTGAGCATACAACTTTAATCTGAGTTGTATATTGTCTGTTGAAACTTGGTTTACACCTAATGTTGCTACAGATTCAGTTCACACATCCTAGAGTTAACACATGCTATGCTCATACAGTTTTTGGTTTGTTTTTGTGCAGATCGGGGAAAGGATAAACCTCAGGGGACCACAAAGCCAGTGAACAAAGCCAACAGTGCAGTGGCCAAAGTGGCCACCAGCAATGGGAACAGTGCTCTCAACAGGTAGGCATCTCAACAGCTGCTCTGACATAAAGTTACATCAATTAAACCTAAAACAGTGCATGAAAACCTCCTATGAGTAGTGATATTTCATGTTAGTGCTGCCTGTAAGTTTTGATACAGCAGCTTGATTAGAATAAAAACAATACTGGGATCAGCAGAATCTTGTAAAACGTTTTTGAATGAAGAATTTTGAAAAAGAAATGTTCATTCTTTGCAGCACCAAAGCCGTTAAAGAGCGGGACGAAAAAGAGAAGGCTGGGAAGGAGAAAAAAGAGAAAAAGGAAAAAACACCAGGGAGCACTCCTGAGACAAAGTTGGAGAACCGCCGGGAGAAGCAGAGAGACGAGAGAACAGGGAAGGAGGAGCGGGCGGCACGTGAGGGTAAGGAGAAGACCCCCAAGGCAGACAGGGAGAAACTGAAGGCCGAGGAGAAGAACAGCAAAGATGACAAAGCCAAAGCTGGCAACGGTGAGGCCGTGGAGCCATCCAGGGAGCGTGAAGGCATCAAGGAGTTCAAGAGCAAGGAGAAAGGAGACAGGAGCGCTGTGTCCGGGTCCCTCAAGTCACCAGTTCCCAGATCTGAGTCAGCCGAATCTGAGAGGGGTAAGGAAATATGTTGTTTTGTTTTACACCTGTGTTCTCATAAAACCAATAGAAACTTTGGAAGTGTGGAGTCAGTCCACAAATAATGTCTAGAAAAGTATCCAGTATTCAAGTATCCACTTTGAATGTAGTTGTATGGGTGTCATTAGGATTTTAAGGAAAAGCCTGAAGCTCTGTATCCATTCGAGTAAAAATGCTTTTAGAGAGTTTAGATTTAAATTTATTTTTTTTTTTGTATAGTGTCTCTCTCAATCACAAATAGATGAATCGAGGCTTTTCTTAATATTGATCAGCTAAACACAAATTTTCACTCCTTTTTTCTGTACAGATCAGAAAAGACGAAAGCTCGACAGTCACTCTTCTCCGTCCCACTCCTCGTCTGTTAAGGTTAGTATGGCTTGAGGAAGGCTGTGCCCGTTTCTTCTCTGTCTGCTGGAGCGTTCCTGCCGTTGCACATTCCAGCAGCTCTGAAGATCACCACGAAGAATTGTCGTACATGCAGGCACGGCATCTGGAAATCCCAACCAAATCCATGGGAGTTGGAAAGCATTCCATGGACATCAGCAAAATATTTTGCAGAATTGGGAGAATACCCTTCACGGACTTAGCCAAGAGAATATTGTGTATATTGAGTATTTTCATATTGAAATATTTATCTATTTTCATAAAAATGAAAGCAGTCAGTGTGCCTTGGGAAGAAAGATTTTTAAAAAAAAAAAAAAAAAAAAAGCTTTTCTATATTCCTCGTGGATTTTTTGCCTTTTTGAGAATATTATTCACCTGAAGTAAAATTGTTCGTCAAACCAAGAGCTTTCGCCTTTTCCAATGGCAGTGATTTTTTTTTTTTTGTTTGTTTGTTTTGTTTATTTGTTTCCTGATGGAGAGCAGTATTTTGCTACATGCCCGGCTTTTTTTTTGTTCCTGAGCTGAGAAGATTTATTGTTTGAAGTCATGAAGTATTTTTGCTTTTCCCTCAACGTGCCCGGATCCAGCGCAGAGTCAGATGATGTCCAGAGAAGCACTGTGCTGTGGAAGCCCCTCTCTGCTGCAGCGGAGTCACTGCTCCCTTCTTCTATCTCCGTTTGTAAAAACGGTCTGCATGCATCCTTCACCTCACACGATCCGTGTTCAGTCTCTCCTGGCCGGTCCGGCCCCTACAATGCTGTCCCCACAACTCCCAGCCATCAACATCTTCAGTCGTACTACCTCCTGGCAAGCGTTCAGTGGATAATCAGAGCCACCAGCAGCTGAGATCAACGGAGAAAACGAATGTTGCAGTTTTGAATCAGCCAGAAATGCAGAGGAAAATAAGCCTGCGTCTTCAAAGAGAGAGTGAGGGAAAGAGTGGGCGAAGCCTGAATCGTCTGGAGCGTTGTCCAAACCACTGGAAGCTTGTGATAGGTCTTTATTTAACCCTTCCACCAGAGAAATAGGCTCCATGTGTCTAATCCATGCCTGAACTGTAAGTGACAGCAACAGTTACGTATGTAGGGATGCAGTCAAGCACATAAAATGGAGTGATTTGTCTTACACACGCACGCACACACACACACAGGCACACACATACACATTATTTACCGCACTTGCACTTTAGATGTATTGAATACCAGCTGCACTGTAGAACTTTTATATTATGCTGCCTGAATTGCAGACATGTCTATAGTATAAAGACAAGCAGTTATTTCATACTATGCTCAGGGTATTTCTATTTTAAGTATTGACATTCCAGATGTTGAGCCGATGAACTCTCCTTTATGTAATAACCTTGTCAAAGCCTTAGTCCTTCAAGGTCAGAGGTCAAGGGAGCAGTATGCTGTTGGTCCAGCCAGTCCTGACTCCCCAACCCTCACCCCTTCTTCCAACTCTCTACTGCTGTCTGACAACCCAACTCCCACCCCCTCCCAGCTCATCTGTCATCTCCATTCATCCCTACAGGACAATAGCAACGAACCCAAGGAGTCCACGTCCAAGGTTTGAACCAACTCTGCTACTCATACCTTCTCGCAGATTGTCCGTTTTCCTTGTTCAAGTGGCCAAAGTGTGTACAGCTGCTGACACTGTAATGTGTGTAATGAGGATTGACTCGTGTCACTGTTACTAAAGATGGCGACAGTCCTTAACGCTCATTATGTGACGTGTGTAGCCACTTGAAGGCAGCAGAACGAGTTGAAAGCTGTCATTGGAAAAGTTGTTTTCACATCCAGCAGACACAGCGTGACAGAGTGGTGTGTGTGTGTGGATGTAAAATACAAACCTGTTAGTTAAAGAGTCTAAAAGGTTGTGTAGAAATTCTCCGGTCAGGTCACAATTAGGTTTTTGCTATGATTCTAATATGAACTGTATGAAATATTGCTGCTTTCAGGTTTTGGACCCATTGTTTGAGAATGTAGCATAACTGCTACAATTTATTCAATAACATAATAATTGGTCAATTGGTAATGATAACATTAATCAGTGAAATACACAAGATGGAAACCCTAAACAGCCGTGGGGCTCTTCAGGTTTTGTTTTCGTTACATATAATGAGGTTTTATGACTCTGCTAAACTAAAAAAGCCAAATTAATCTCAACTAACTGATCTCAATTAAATACAAATAAGAAAAAAAAAATTAAATTCAAATGGTTTTCCTCTCAAGCTAATATTTAGTAGAAGCATCAGTTCTAGCCTTGTGTTTGTGGGGATATGCTTGTCTAATCTGCACACGTGTGCATTTGTTTCTGTTGGTCAGTGTTATGTCTCTGTGATTCTGTTTTAAGAAAATAAAATATGAAGTCCTGACAGGTTGGATACTGTGAAAACTGTGGGCGTGAGACTTTCCCACGGTGACAGAAATGTCTTGTTTCAGCAACTGCTCTGTTATGACAAACATCTGTACAAGTTGCATGTTGAACTGTAGAAAGACGTATACGCTGTACACTGCTAAAGCCTCACTTTAAACCCCCCTAGTTATAGACTTTTACTGAATGATTTCTAACACAATATAATGTAATTTGTACACAGCTATAAGCATATTTAAAGTACCTGCTAATGAAAACAGTTTGTCAACAATTATAACTTCTCCTATGAAGACTTTTTTTTTTTTTTTTTATTACAGCTGAGTTTTACTGTATCATGATTTAGAATCTGTTTGTATACCAGCCTGCACTTGAGCCCACAGGAGTTGTCTAACAAATACTTTAATAAGCACATACCTGTTTAATAGTACTTTACAGTGTGTTATCTTTTAACGGTTCACTGTTGGGTTCTGCTTTCACTGGGTGCTGCCATTAAGTCTTCAGCACCAATTGAAGTCGATGAGTTTGTTCAAAGGATCTTTGTGAAATTACATTTGCAGGCACGGGAGTGGAAATAAGTGTTCAATATGTCAACGTCATAAAACATGTTCTTTTCTTCCCTGTGTGGCTCTTCACATCATCCTTTTTATGGTTTAAGACCAGATGTTGGTATTAAGTCAGCATAGCTAAATAAACCATAACATCCCGACCAATACAAAGGTATGTATGTGTGGGACCATGGCACAGGAAAAAGCATTGGACATGCAGTAAGAAAAAGCACTGCTGAAATCCCCCACAGAGACTAAAACCAAGAATCTCTGTGAATCCAGAACCTGATTGATTCATTCTCTGGAAAATAACCAGCATTATTTTCTTATACCATCGTCTGGTCCTAATTTCAAGTGAATAGCTGCACCGGTGTACGCTTGATGATTTGCACACTTATCTCCCCTGCACTATGTTTTCATTAAGTTCAAAGCTTTTTACAACTGCACACTGATTTATTTGGTGAAGTCAGTCCAGACTAGAGTCAGATCAATCAGTGCTGGTTGAAACCACGACTGAACATTATTAGTCCTGTCTTCTTTCTCAAAGAATGTTACTTATCACCATTGAATAATTACAATTGTCTACCAGTATAAGATATTTTTAAATATCCGTATCAGTAAACAGAAATGTTTAGACCAGTGTTCAGTGTTGAGTCATGTGTCAGTGGCTGTCTTCACTTTTTTTTTTTTTTTTTTTTTTATTGATGTCGATATAAAGGCCCTCCTGACAGCATTAAAATATTGTGGTCTTGTCTTGTTCTGTTCATGTATAAATGTCTTTGCAGCACCACGTCAACTACAATTCAGTAGCCCGGTCCAAGAGCAGAGAGAGGGAGACAGAGAAGAAAGAATCAGAGAACACACAAGGCCGATCCAAAGAGAAGAAGGAAGAGAAGGATCGGAAGGACAGGAAAAGAGTCAGTATTTACAAGGCTTTCATTGCGCTTTGTGAAATGGGGTTTTGGAGAGGTCATCCCCTAAAATTTATGTAACGAGTTTGTCCGTCTTTGTTAAACCTTCTTCTATTTTTAAATAATATGTAAAAATGTATTTTTACTTTAAAATAACAATAGTATCCATTTAATATTAATCCGACAAACCTAAAGTTCAAGGATCTGACTACTTTCTGAAGCAACAGAGCATCTAAAGTTAGCCAGTGTCCATAAATGTGAATCCCGATGGTCAGGATGTTAGCACTGCTAACGTATGTATGTCCTGGTGTTCCTCTTTTAGGACCACACTGTCAATGACCGTGAGATGAGCCAAGAATCCAAACGTAGGAAGGATGAAAATGGAACCAGTAAGTTGTTGACAGGTCTGAAGTAACCATTAGCAGCAGGTACACAAAGTGCAGCAGGAACTAAAAACGAACAAAATCTTCTCTTCTCAGATTCCTCCAAAAACAGCAAGAGCACGAGTCCTTCCTGTGACTCCCCACTTTCAGCTGAAAAAGAGAAGAGCAAAAGATCCAAATCCTCCAGTAAAGAAAAGGCTGAGTCTGTGAAACCTGAGCGAACGTCCTCTGGAGGCAAAAAGGTCAGTGCAGCTCCCCCCTGTACCAGTGTCACTCTCTTTTGGTTTGTTGTGGAGTACATGACCTTTAATTCAGGAACGTTTAGTCTTGTGATCCCTCAACTAAAGAGTTCCATTTTTTTTTCTTCCTGTTTTGTGTAAATTTATTTAGCCCTAAACTAGTAATAATCCTCATAATCCTGTTCAGGCTTATTTTAAGTCCTTTCTGTTATTTATCGCCATGTGCTGCAGGAGTCCAGACATGATAAAGAGAAATCTGAGAAGAAAGAGAAGAGGGACAGCAGCGGAGGAAAGGAGGAGAAGAAACAATATCCTTAAACACCGAAAGCATAGTTAGCATTGTGTTGTTTAGTGTGAATATGTTGGTACGTAAAGATAAAATCGCAGTCTTTCTACAGGGAATCACGAACAAATCAGCTGAGGCTGGGATGTCGCTCGTTTTAAAAATGACAAAAACTCTTAGTGCGCGTGTTTTCGTCAGGTGTTCAGTACAGCCATTATGACAGAATTACCTCCATTTTTATGTCTTAATCCAGTGTCACTGAACACACTCAGATGAAGAAACTACTGAGGATTGCTGGAGAAGCCGTACTGCATTAAGAAGGCAGCCAACAGGACTTGCTTGTAAACATAATGAGTACACTAATCCTCAGCCTCTAACCATTCCACTTGTCTCATTGGAGCATTTAGACTGTGCTCATTTCTGTATTCACCGCCTACAGCTCCCTCTGCTACACCCTGAGTGCTTAAAGGCTGTGTACTATGACAAAGCAAGTTTTTGGCAAACAATAAGAACTTAGCGGCGTTTCAGTATTCGATTCTTCTGTCGTTTCCCTTAACAATCATACTCATAAATCCTCTGACAAGCACAGATAATGTGCAGTAATCAAAAGAAGGCGAGATGGCATTAGGCTTCTCTGTAAAAACAGCTCCGGACCCAGCAACTCCGTGGACAGTGTTTCATGTGATTTCCCTCTTTCTCTCTGATCCACGGGTGCCACAGCACAACTGGAGAAGCTGTGATTTTATCTGCCGGACATCCGCAACTTCATCCGTACTACAGAAATAGCTCCCCCCCTACAAGTGTTGTTAGCTGTAGTCATCTCAACTCAGAACCCACCGCATTATTTTTGCGTTTCAGTATACACGATACCAGCTGCAATGGTTTTGGGTTGTTTTTTTTTTTTGTTATTCTGCTTAATGTGCTGTTCTAATCACAATGTTATTACTCCGAAAATTGATTACTGTATGAAATGATGTCTTGGTAGCATCTGGGCAAAGCTTCATAACCTCATGCTAGGAATTTTGTATTTTTTTTGTATTTTGTACTTTGTCAGGATTTGCTTTTTGCTTGTTGGTGTTAATATGTTTTTCCATACTCACTTACCTCATATCCCCTTGAGATACTTAGATACCTTTTTATTTATTTATCTCCACCTTTTAATCTAAACAAGATAGTAGAGATAAGTGAGAGAAATGATAAGGACCAGTTTGTATATTGTGTACAATAATAAACATGGTAACATGAAAGTCACATCATGTTATTCTTTTTTTTTTTTTTTTTTTTTTTAAATGTCCCTTAGTCCTTTTCGTGATTTTGTGTTAATCAGGTTTTTACATAATTTATAAAAAAAAAAAGATACCAGTTCAACCTTGATTTAAATGTAGAGTTGTAAAAAATAAAATAAAATCTGACAAAAAAAAAAAAAAAATTCTGATGCTCTGTACTCCAAATGCAAATGTTTCAAAATGACTTTTGGAGATTTTATCTGCTGTACTCAATGAGTGTAAGCTTTTTTAAAAAAAAAAAAAAAAAAAATCACCCAAAAAGCAATAAAAATAGTTTTCCTAGTGTGTCACTTTGACATCGTCTCTGTTCTTTCTTTTCTTCTCCATACGCACACAAAGCTGATCACCAGGAGTCCAGTCTTTGATGAATGAAGGTAGAAACTAGTAGTTTCAACTCATGCTTGTTAGATTCTCATATTTTTTCCCAGGTATCACATTAACCCTTTATTGTAGGGTCACCTATTCGAACGTCACTAATATTTTGTTTTAAATTTTGTGGAAAAAAAAAATATGGTAGAATTGGTATAAATATATATATGTGTGTGTGTGTGTGTATGTGTGTATATATATATATATATATATATATATATATATATATATATATATATATATATATATATATACCTCCAGCTGATTATTTGTATGACCTAGATTATAATTGTATAATTTATAAAGTCAATTTTGCCTATAAGCAAGTATATGGTATATGGAGGATAATGTTTTTTTGTTAGAATTCATTAGGGTTTGGTTTGAGCTCTGTTCTGCTTCTAAATTTAACAAAACAAACTCAGCCGTCTTAGAATGTCCCCATGACTCTATGCCTGTGGAAGTTACTGTGCAGCCCAGATCTTGTGATGGTGTGATGTGAACCTGCAGTGGAGCAAACAAATTCTTCAGATTAATAAAAGACAGATCATTTTTTCAATGGGTAAAAATGATCCTTTAACAAAATTACCTCGTCCAACATTCACAGTGACAGTTCACATATGTGAGTGATTTTAATATGTAGGGGAAAAAAAGGGAAAGTCTAAAAGTTGAATATAAACCTGCTTTTATTAAGGAAATGTAATAAAATCCTCTTGTACATGACCTCTCCACAGAGGTTTGTTGTGTCCATACATGCAACTCTCATGGCTGAGTTACTGGGAAAAAAACTAAAACCAAACTTAATCAAATGTCATTATCGGACACCGACTAAACCAAAGTCCATTTCAAGTAGCAGTTCGGTAAAACTATCACCAAATTCACATGCACTTTATCCGGGGAGAAAAGACTGAGAAAGTCTGATATACTAAACAAATGTAGGCGTACATGGTTTGTAGCTTTTTTAGGTTTTTCCTTCAGTTTATAAAAAGTTCACTTATACAAACAGACACATTGGATTCGTAGCTCTTTCCTCAATGTACACTTCACCAGCTGACCTTCTGCATAATGCATAGACACAGAAAGCTTATCACAACCAAAGAAGCTATGGTGTGTTATCATTTTACCAAAAAAAAAAAAAAAAATGAGATTCACAGCTGCAGATACTGCATTTACATGGGAACAGCTTCTAAGTGTGTACAAAGTGTAAACCATAAGCTCAGTAAAACCATTTGAAAATGCTGTTACATAGAAAGGGCTCACTCTCCTAGTCTCTAAATGATTCTTCTGATTTCAACAATATGGCACTAAGTGATTAAAAGCAGACCTCATTTCATTTAAAAAATGGTCTTGTTTCAAAATTGTGGCAGTCGAAACAAACACAGTTTCATGTGGTTGATTTAAAAACAAGCATCTAAATGTAGACGGCCGCGTTCGAGGCTCTGACAGTTTCACCTAAGCAGTTTCAGATGACCACTAGTTTCATGTTATTGGTATTTTCTGTGTAAAAAGTGAGGTACAATGTAATCCGTTTTCTTGATACTTAACCCTATGGATTGATGCTTGTCCTAAATATTATGACACTGAAAATAGTCTTATAGTAAAACAAGAAAATGACTTTACTTCACTAAATATAACATTTATCCAACTTAAGATTTCACCACAAAAATATGATTGTAAAGGATTCCAGTGACTAAGTACTCCACGATGTATTGACTGCAGTTCATGGCATTTTTTTTTCTCCATAATAGAAAACAACTGAAATTACAACAATTCATCTAATTGTCATTTGAAGCAACGTTTTGCCCTAGTTCTTCATCTATTTTTTGTTTTGTTTTCTTGTTTGTTTTCAAGTGAATTGAATTTGAATTGCATTGCCACGACGCCAAAATGCTCCATAAGGCACTACAAGAGGCAAATCCCATGTTTCCAGAAGGAAAAGTCCCGTTGCATCGTTGCCCTCTGTTATAGTGTGACGGGCTTTGCAGCCCAGAATGAGCACTTGTTGACTTGTAGGCTTGTGTGCAAGCTGATGACAAAGGAGGCTGTTGCCTCCAGGATAACAGCCTCGGGGTGTCGGGGGGTCACACAGAGCGGCTGTTTCCATCCAGATGCACCAGTGGGAATCGACACTTTTCATCTCTGCAAAATCAAGGCACACAAAAGATAAACATCAGATTTTTTAAAAAAAATCTCTTTAATACTTCAGCCAAACACAGATCTCCCTGCTGTCTTAGAAAGATGACGTATGTTTAATTCATAAAGTGAGCAGTGAAAATGTAAAACAAACTGAGTGAATTTAGCTGAAAATACTAACCCTCCTCACAGTCTGCACTGATTTCATCTTCATCAATGACTTAATTTAAAATGTATTAAAAACACAGCGTCCCCCCAGGATACACAATCAGGGAGCCCCCTGGAGAGGTTTAAGTGTGTTACTGTGCTGGTCATGCAGAAAATGTGATGAGTGATTTTTCAGCAGTACGTTCAGATCAGCAGACTTCAAGTTCTTAAGTAATCTCAAAATAAAATGTTAGTAAAAAAAAAAAAAAAATTCACACTGAATCCACTCAATTCCTAAATAGTGTTTAAAGTGACACAGCACAACAATTAGAAAACAAACGTACCCTCTAGATTTTAACGCTCTCTGTCCCATACACGTTGTAGCCTTCACGGTACGTGGCAAAATTCTGGGTATTTGCCGGAGGGGCTGGCTTAAAGTTCTGGGCGTTCTTTGTCAGCTTCAGTTTTTTGGTTTCTTGCCGTGACTTATAGCAGAACTCTATTAAAGCCACAGTCATAGCCAGGCCAAGCCCTCCAACCAGAATATAGAAGACTCCTGCCACGTTGCTCAGGCTTAGTGCACTTGTCTTGTCCTGGGGGAGGTAAAGACCACCGTTAAGACTTTTTGAACTGGCGCTCTGAGGCTGACCTCAAACAACATGTACACCCACCCCAGCACAAATCCTGCATGTACATCCTGCTGCACTATGACTAAACAGGAACCCAGAGGAGGATGCTAATTGTGTCTAAAAAAAAAACCCTCTAAGGTGTAGCGGCTTTATTTAATCTGTAAGTGAGATAAACTGAAACAGCTTGTTCCTCCTCTCAAGTTTTTTCTTCTCTACCGAGCTGGGAAGGTGAATGTAGAGAGTTGCTATCTAGCCTGCTTTACGGCCTCTTTACGAGACCACCTCTAAAGGAAGGCGGTCGTGGTCGTACAGGTCTACAGGTTAAACCCTCGATTCACTGTTACACTGCGGCTGCTCAGCTTCAACATAATGCATTTGTACAATCAAAGTGGCAAGCTGTGAACCTGAACTGAACCATTTTGCTGCTATTAAAAGCCAAACAGTAATAATGAAATGAATTTATGTGAGTTTTACCATTTGCATTGTTACCTTCTGGGACATTTTATCATTCTAAAGGCAATTTAATCCTTTTTCCATCTTAAAAAAAAAAAAAAAAAAGACGTTAACAGGCTTTTAAACGTCTCTAAGTGAATTAGAGATGAAAAAAACCTGTTCCTTACTATGACAATCCATCTATGAGACATGACTATTAAATACCATTTGACCACTTTGTGCTCAGATGGTATTTAAAGGTCAGTTTGGACTTTGTCAGAATAAGGCTGCCATTGGGGAACTAGCTGGTCATGTCAGGGTTAATATACGCTGTTTGCATACAAAGACCCAATAAGAGAAAATAGCAGTATAATGGTTACAATTCTATGATTCAACTTCTCAAAATTGTATGGTATGAATAGAAAATAGTGCGTGATCATGCTGCGAATTTAGAAATCTTGAATTGTTTACATACAGTAGTGATGAGGTCATGTTAATGTAATGGGTCATGGTCAGAAGTGTAAAGAAATTAAGGCTATGTGTGAGGTAGATCTAGTTTTGAATGTTTTTCATGTACGGACAAACAAGTGCTGAGATATGTCATGTCATGATTAACACGTCTGACAGAATGTATGTTTTAGAATATTTGCATATGAACAGTTAAGTCAAAATGCATTTTGTAATCAGTATAAAAAGACCTGCAGCGACTGACCTTACTTCCAGAGTCCTTGGTTCCACATTCACCCTTATCGTACCACCATTTGTTTTTCAGCTTGTCTAAGATGCCTTGTTCACTGAGTTTCAATACTGCAAGGTTTACAGGAGTTCTTCACGTGGGAAATAACATAAATAACATTTTATTATGTTATTTTATGTTATTCAACTTTTTATACTACTTTATACTATGCAAAGCGATAGAGTAGGGTCCTGGCCAACACATCATAGATAGCAAGCAACACTGCAGTATGTAGAAATATATGACCTGTCATAATCCAACACTACCCTAGAGCGTGCCAGACCCCACCTGTATCGCTTTGAGTAATCGGCACACACTGATCACAAGAAGTGAAAAGACTTGAACTTGCAGAGTAAAGCAGCTGCTGCATAGCTTTCACAGGATGGAAGAAAACAGAGGCAATCTTTTTTTTTTTTTCTTTTTGCAGCAAAGTGGATCTAACAGGAACCCTTTCTTGACTAACAGACAAAACACAGCAGTCCAATTTCATTAACAGCTATTAGAGGCTAATGTCGCACAAGATCACCCCTTTAAATCAGACAAAAAAACAGAAGCATTTTTTTTTTTTTAGAAACCATGAAAGCAAAAATGCAAATTTTGATTCTGCTTCAAGATTTATAAAACGAGTTGACATGATCTGAGTTTATCTTATTTACCAACATTAAGGCTTAATATGTTTTCTGTTGTTCTGCATTTCTGAATTATTACCAGCCAGATGAGATGGAGAGAGGTTTTTGTAAGAGTTTCCAAATACACCTTCTCTGAGCCAAATCCCTCATGAGGAGATTTAAAGTTTTCAGGGGGTTTGTTTTGCAAGACATTATGCTTGATTTCCTTGACTGCTTGACCTCTGGGCTTATTTCCTTTCAGAAAAAAAGATCAGTGTTTGTAATATAACATCATTAAATATATTGTATTCACCACTGTGTCCCTTGTATGTCAAATGGAAAAGAATTTTTCTTGAGTCCTTTCAGAAAGAAAAGAGAAAAAAGTCATGCATGACGTTTTATGAATGAGCTGCTGTCCTGTTGCAGTCCGAGCTATTTGAAAGGCAAAGTTATGATGATTTTATTTGAGTGTCCCTGCAAAAGAAAAGAGCAGAAACTAACCCTAACCCATTAAACCTAATCCCAACCTAAGGCTAACTGAACCTAATTAAAATGCTAAATCAAACTATATTTGACTGACCAACAATCTGCTGGTCAACATATAAAGACTTTACCACCAGGTGGTGGTCATGGGCTTTTAAATATTAAATAGTTTAGAAACACTTAAATCTCTTGTCATAGTCAAAGCCTGAGAAAACCAGACTCAATACCAGATTTGATTCATGCATCTCTAACACTGTGCATAGATTATAGCATGCTGGAAGTTTGATGTTTGGTTATTCACTCTTCATTGTGGGAAATCATAATAGATTACGTGGTTTAAATTCAAAGTGCATAGATCTAAATAGCTGTCATTATCCCCGCTGAAACCTCTGAGGCAAATCATGACGGAGGCAGACTTGACTGAAAAGCTAATTTAAAGGGACTTTTGTCAGAAACAAGCCATTGGGGTAGGAGGAAGAAAAAGGGGAGAAACTCTGCTTCCATGTCCCTAAGCAGCTTGGGACTGTAATTATTTAGGCCCAGACATAAAATTGCAGCATTAAAGTATTTTTCTTCTATTATCAGCTGCAGTTTTTGGTCTGTAGGGACAAACAACTGCAGCCGTCATTTACTGTCCCAAACCTCTGATGTAACTGGTTCACAGCACGGAGAGTCAGTTCACACTGATGAAACGTAATTTGTCACATATCTTTTATAACTCACTATAATGTAATTGTATGCAACTATAAGGGTATTTTAATTCATTAAACTATCCTTCTATCTATCTATCTATCTATCTATCTATCTATCTATCTATCTATCTATCTATCTATCTATCTATCACTCTATCTATTATGTATCTATCTATCTATCTATCTATCTATCTATGTATCTATGTATCTATGTATCTATCTATCTATCTATCTATCTATCTATCTATCTATCTATCTATCTATCTATCTATCTATCTATCTATTATGTATCTATCTATCTATCTATTATGTATCTATCTATCTATCTATCACTCTATCTATTATGTATCTATCTATCACTCTATCTATTATCTATCTATCTATCTATCTATCTATCTATCTATCTATCTATCTATCTATCTATCTATCTATCTATCTATCTATCTATCTATCCATCCAATGCCCAATAAAAGTACAAAAACTCAATAATGAGCTTGGGCTCTTTTCCATGTGTCATGACAGTGTACAGTGTATGTGTCACTCACTCACTGGTTCATTGTTCTACATGTGGAATTAAAAAAAGAACTTAAAACACATAAAAACATGGTATTGACATTAATATTGACCAGCACACTAAACACAGTAGCTGAACTGAAGCACAGCAGCCTCTCTGTCATCTCGCTTACACATTTTCCCCGCTGATTGTCTTAATATGTGACGGCTCATTATTACGCAAATCAGATTTCCTTCAAAGCCACAAATTTGACATAAAAGGAAGCAGATAGATGTATCCATGCATAAGGATCTTAAAAGTGCAGTGATTCTCTTGTGAATTAAGGTGGACATGTGTTAAGCATTTTAAAATGAAACACTAATTCTGTTAATACACTTCTATGCCAATGTGAAATGTGATTTACACTGCATTAAACTTCAAATAGAGATGTCTTCAATTTCTCTTTTTTGTTTCTGAACTGTTAAATCACATTTTGTGTTAAAACGATGAATGAAAACAGAATTAATCTAAACCCTCTGTTTAAGCAAAGGCTGTGGACAGAATACCATTAGCACATGAACAGTGTATTACCATGCAGCACAGCAGTTAAGTGTTATAAATCCCCCATTTGTGAAGCTTAATCATTCATAACGCCATGTTTTTGTTGCAGCGGTGTCAGAGGGGTATTGATTTTTTTGCAGGCCTTAGATTGTGGTGTTATACTATTACCTTATATCTTACTGGAACTATGAGCTTCACAAAGGGAGTATTTATTATTGTACTGGATCTAACACATTGTTCAGGTTGTTTCTGTTATTGTGTCCACCCCCTGTATCTGTTCGGAGTCAGAGTGTGCAGGAAAAAAAGTCAATGTCCTCTGGCTCTGATTTAAGTCACATCAGGACTTTACCCTTCACTCTGTTTGCAAAACAGGACAGCAGTTCACAGCCACACAAAATAACTCACAACATCGACAACCCATGCACAATACTGACTCCACCTGTGCTGTCAAATTAAATAAACCTCACACAGTAGGAACAAAAATTACCCACAGACCTGTAAATATTTGATCACTCAGCTTTGATTAATGAAAGCACTTGCAGATATATGAATAAAATATCCTGTCGGAAGTCAGCATTAAAATAACTATATGTGTGCTGAATTTGATTCCATTATTAATTTTATGTCGCACCGTTAACGTTAGATTTTGTTAGTGGTAGTTACACACAATATATTTCCGTCTCATTGTTGAATTAACCACACATGCAATTCTGAAAGTGAAATAAGGACAAAGTGTTTGCAGTCAGATGTGATAGTGTTACACTGATCATCTACTCTTTTTCTAAACCGTGGGATTGAGGCGAATTGCCAGTGAGAGGAGACAGCTTCTTTGTGTTATCCCGCTGGTAGTATCCATATCCCGCTCACCCAGGGAATGAATGACTACAGTCAATAACAGCAAAGTCTGCTGTTTCTCTTCTCTCACAATATCTCAAGAGTACAGTGGTCATGATGCAAGCTGAAGAGCAGAGGCAGGGATGGATCCACAGTAGAGCTTTTATTGCGCCCTGGCATTGGAAACACAAGATCAGGGGCCTCATTTGTAGAAAGATTTGACTGAAGAGTCCTGAATAGTGTCACTATTTTATAGACAATCTGTAAAGGCCACAGCTCCTCTGCTGAGCTGACGTGCACAGGTCTGAAACACGTAAGTACGGCTATAGTATGGCAGGATGCATGCTCGCACTATATGAAGCATTTTCTTCTAGGTTTTTATTTAGCTTTGTTTTGACATTTAAAGTGAGACTATGTACATTTTTAAAATATGTTATAGTGAAATCTGCCCCTTAAAAATGAAGTTTCATTCATTGCTACAGTCTGCTATGATGAGTAGCTAATGTTTAAATAGGTGTAACTATATAACTATATGTAATAATTATATTAGCTGGTGAGTTCACTGACTTTGAACTCTTCTCTATCTGTCCTATAAACATCTATACATATACATCATATACATCTCAGTGGTTTTAATACAAAACTCAGAATCCAAACATTATATTGTGATATTTTCCTGTAATTACCATAGTAGCTGCTGTTCAGTCTCACTTTAAGATCTGAAAGTATTTTCACTCAGTCATTTGTATGCTTACTATGAAACAAGATATTTTAAAACAAATGTAAGCTTCAAATCAAATCATCTTGTACAAATGGGGCCCCTGATCTTATCTTATACTCTATTACTGCAAGGTTTACCAGGTCGGGGGGGGGGGGCCTTTGACTGGCCTTGGCTCAAGACCAACCAAAGGTTTCTGGCAGTCTTACGCTGGATTTCAGTGAGAAGATGTTGGACAGAAGAGTTTGGACCATTAGTTGCCACTGTCATTAGAATTCTCACGTTTGCCTGCGATGCTTAGTCCCCTCAAGACAACGCTGTTCCCCGTGCCTGCCCTAACACCCAGGCGGCAGACTGGAGAGTGCGTACATCATTTAATTTGACTGTACAAGGTGTTTTGTTTTATTCTTTTGTTTTTTTTCGGAGGCTTTTAGATTGAAAGCCACATATGAAGATGCTGAACGATCACGTTGGCCTGTAGATATAAAAATCCAGAGGAAAAGGTGGTGTCTGTCTTTCATAACCACAGGCCAAAAACACAGAAACAGCTACTCTGTCACAAGCGCAATATAAACACTTCTCCTGTTCTACGTCTGTATCCCAGCACACTGCTTTATGTCACCCTTTTTTGGGCTTTTTCCTCCTCCATTAGCCAAGTAAAGGGTTCCCAGTTGATCACAGTTGCACGATAAAAATGGAAAAACCAACATATTTATCCGTTTCTTTTAACACGTATTTGGGCCCAAACGCTAGACTCAGTGACGACAGCCTTGCCGATTACTCTGTTCTAGGATACCCGACTTTGGTGACATTGAGGCTGACCTTAGAGTCACCTCCCCCGCTGCCGCACTCTCCTTTGTCGTACCACCATTTGTTTTTCAATTTGTCCAAGAGGCCTTGCTCATTCAGTTTTAACACTGCCAGGTTAACAGCATTTCTTGAAACGATAAAACATAACTTGTAAGAAAATGAACAGGTCCGTGAGAAATCTAATATAGAATATTAGTAAAAAATAGTAATAAATAGAGATAAATATCAATGGTTCATAAGGGAAGCACGGAAGGGACAAATTGGTAAAGAATTTCACTGGTGTGGAAGGGTAAGAAGCATTTTTACAGCAAAGAAAACGTTAAAATATTAGAGAGGTGGCATGGAGGGTTACATTGCTTGTAACTGAAGTGTGCGGGATGGGGACATTTTGTCATTGTTGAATTAGAAAATACGAACATCCAGCATGCAACTTAACATTTCATCACAACTGACAGACCAGCATGTTAACTAGCAAATTAATTCCAGAAATATTCCAGTTTGGGATTAGAAGCAATGCAAAAGGACACCACAGAAACCAGGAGGGAGGAGGGGGTTGAAGGGGAAAGAGCAAAACAACATGGGGAAGGTGAGAGTGCACATCGACATTCAGATGGATTCACTGAATATGATTAGTATACCAACAACCTGAAGAGAAATAACACAATAACAAAGACACAAACCAGATACAGGAGACAGAACACAAAATGGCTGCACGTGTTGGTTCAATTCAAATAACTCATACTACTGTTCACTCAATGATGCATTTGGAAAAAAAAAAAAAAAGAAGAATTAAGGAGTGAGGAAGAAGAGAATGACAAAAGGAGACATCAGGGTAGGTGGAATACTATAACAACATGGAGAGTATTGTTATATTATCCCACCCACCTTAATGCAGAGCCTTTAGGTGTAGCCACACCATAGCCCTTAGAGTCGAGGTTGCCGCCCACTTTCATGGTGTCGCATGGCTTCCGCTGCTCTATGTACTCGTTCATAGTGGACTCGAGAAGAAAGGCGAACTTGCCCTTCGACTTTCGTACCCGGGAAACCCCGTCTGGTGTTGTCTTGGCAAACACTGAGGGTTCTGCTGATTTCATGTATGACCACATTTTCTCATAAACTGCTATTTTGGAGCGCTGCATTTGAGGACAGGGAGAGAAAACACAAGAAGTTTAGTCA
The DNA here is from genome assembly GCF_900324485.2 of Mastacembelus armatus. Taxonomy (NCBI): domain Eukaryota; kingdom Metazoa; phylum Chordata; class Actinopteri; order Synbranchiformes; family Mastacembelidae; genus Mastacembelus; species Mastacembelus armatus. The sequence continues at coordinate 9,905,265 of NC_046646.1, forward strand.
TGCATTTAATAAAACATCGACAGCATTCATAACAAGCCACTGGGGGTTTTAGCTGGAGGAGTAGTTAGAAGTAGTTTGGAATATATGCTTGGTCACCATCTTATCGAGACATGAGAAGGTCAATACCACACAGTGAGCTAATCAGGATGAGGAAGGCAGGCTGTAACTATAAAGACTGGTATCACATGAGGAAATGAAATAAAATATATATGCGATATGAGGAAAAAATGAAGAGGCACTCTCCCCACTTTCCTTTAGCAAAAAGATAAACATATATTTTGATTCAATCCCTCAGCATCAGGACTGGAAGCAGAGGAAACAGCCAACCTAGTTCTGTGCAAAATTAGACTCTCTAATGAATACACCATGTCTCACTCTATAATCCATACACAAACAAAATGTAGTCTTTGCACTATAAGCTAGGCTAAGATAATTGACTCACTGCTCTAGTTCATACTTAAAGCAATAAGTGATATCAATCTTCTCATCTAACGCTCAGCAAAGAAGCCAGTGAATTTTCCTGCTCCTTTAAAGAATCTTTGAAACACAAGGGTAAAAAAAAAAACAAAAAACACTGCTGCTGCTGCTGCACGTCACGGCCATGCCCCGACCAGTGATGTCACAGCAGGTGTTTTCAGTCATTATAGCACCTGAGATGCACTTTATTTAAACATTTCAGCACGTAGAGGGCAGTGCACCGACAGTTTTCTGAGAGCACGTTTACCCTTTAAATGCAAACAGTGCAGCAGACGTAGTGGGCTTTCTGCCAGCAGCCTGAAGTCTGACAATCTGGCATCGCAGCAGCAGTAAACTGCAGACCATGTATAATATCAATATTAGCAGACAGACCTGACCTCCTCCTCAGTTTGTGCTCCCACCACCAGCTCACAGCCGGAGTCACAATCATCATGCTTTGATTTTTATGTAAACCTAATTAATCACCTTCCACATTCATGTTATGGGTCCACTTCATTTGGTTCAACATTTCAAAACAGTGCAATTAGAAAACCTGCTGTACAACACGCCGCTTAACACACGCACTGATTGGAAACATCAAAAATAATTGAATTGTAGGTTCTCCAATGAATATTAAAGTGCAAAGATTCATATGCCCTGAAGGAAAATGCCTTAAATAAATGATTCAACCAGAAGCTCCTTTTATTTTCGATTCCCTACCGTAATCTAATCTTCAATTGGATTATCACTTAAGGAGGTTTAGAGGCCATGTCATGTCAAGCTTCATCGAGGATCAAGTCTGACAGGTAGTTAATTAAAGCCCAGTCACTTAGATGTTATATTGATATATTTATTTTAGGCTCAGTCTATGCTTGTGCTAAAAGATGAATATGTTATATGTTATGTTACTATATGTATTATTATATAATGCAGTGCTAAAGGTGCATGGTTATAGCTGTAAATATATGTCATCTATGTGCATAATTGAAAATATATTTGTCTGTTGTCTGTAACATCTTTGACCCAAGTGAAAACAATAACTGTTTCATTTTATGTCTTTAATCCACTTGCATTTTCAAACACTATATATCAAAGTTATAGAAAACACACAAAAACTCACACAACAGCTGATGTTTCATCTATAATATTGTGTCTCAGCGACATGCTTTGTTATTTTCCTGTAAATTCCTCAAATGAATTCCTGCTAGGGTCAAAATATTGATTTTTTTTCTCCTTTCTTTGAAGCAGCTGACAATTTGAAAGATTGTACACTATGATTCCTCCATCCAGAATAATAGGAACTACTGGCTGTTTTTAGCTGATTTCTTAAACAGAAAAAGGAGCTAAATCTCTCTCATTGTCATCTGTTGAAAATATTAAGCCAAAGACCAAATGAAACATTTCGTCTTATTTTGCTGTTTGACTCTGTTTACGCCTCCTTCTGTACCGACACCGTCTTTTACACATTTGACCTGCTCTGTCCGGGCCTGACAGCTTCACCTCTGTGGCCCAGTCAACTGCCAGCTGGAGCGACTACAGACACGCACACCACAGCCCTAACACTCAGTACCCTGCTAAAAATGGCCTGATCACTGGTCACTAGGGAGCAGGAGTACACAGCTGTCTACAATAGAGGAGAAAAATAGAAAAGCTGCATTAAACTGGGCTAATGTGACCTTCTGTTCTGAACATGGACAGCTTTATATGTTTACCCATATATTCAAGAGGCTGATTGTCAGCATCGTGTTTACAGCATCTGAATCAGAACTATAATCTGGCAAATACAAAGCCAAAAATCAAGACCAAGTTCTAGGAAAAAAATCGAATCATCTGTGTGACTTCACATTATTCATATGTCGTTTAATTTTAATAACTTGTCATTTATTGCTGGTGCTACACATTTCTTATTTGCAGCACACACTGTAGTTTGAATTGGAAACGGCGTATTTTTCTGAATATGTTATTCTGTATTGAATTATGTATAATATGTTGAAGTATCTGGGTTCTTCTTGTTGTTATACTTTGTGTATTTACTTGCTTATTTACAGTATTTGATGTAAAGGACTGAAGTCTGTGTGATCAGATTTATCCAGATTGTGTGTGTTCTGTAACTGTGTGACTCAGTCCCAAAGGTAGGTGAAAGTAAAGCATCAGAGTGAACCGACAAATCATGTCAGCTCTGTCGTGTACGGCAACATAAATAATTCACCGGAGATGTAATGGATTGTGGGCTCAGGCTAGTGAATGAATCATTCTTGACATATGCACGATTTCAGTTCAGTTGACTGTTCATGTAAACACTCTTAACATGACAATAATAGCTGATGACAGGCCAGACAACAGTGTGAAAACAGCAATTCTTTTCTGGGTTACATGAAGATGCATGCTTGTCAGGAGGAGCCTGGTCACCGGCGTTGAAATCTGTGATATATGCAGTGAGAAAGTGTCTCACTACAGCAATCACGGCCTAACAAAGACTAATTAATCAACAAATTACTCTTCATTAATGACTGGTGTAACCATAATAACAGTATATTAACTGACAAATGGGTCCTATCATCTGGTCAATATTGTCTGAGACGTTCAGGTTTACTGCCCCTCGTCCATTGCGTTAAAAATATACTGGTTTATACGCATATTCTTCCAGCTACCAGTTCTTCTGTCAGCAGCCGACCGAAGGGCTCGGAGTGATTCATGGCCGTCTGTGTACGTCTGCCATGCTGTCATCCCCAAACAGAGATGACAGGACAAACAAGGCTTGCAATCATCATAGTGTTTTATTTTTATAGTGTGTGAAGTGAAGTGTATAATTACAACTCACTGTATGGTCATGATCATAATGTCACTAAATAAAAGCAATGCTGTAATTATACCCTTTTATAATACACTAATATTTTGAAAGAATATAAAAGCACAACTCTGTTCTTACTTTCCCTCACTTTCTCTTTTTGTTTACGACTTGTGACATTCACTGTGTGTAACAATTGTTTGTTTAAGTGATTCTGGGAATGTATCAAATCACTAATTTGGATATTCATATATTTAATCTTATCTTACCTTATGTAAGAAGAAGTAAGTGAAGGTCAAGGAAACATAATCTGCAACAATTCATTACAAAATAATGTGTTGGATCTTCTAAATAGATGTTTTATGTTTATTTTAAAGGTGCAATGTGTAAAGATTTAGCAGCATCTACTGGTGACATTGCAGAATGCAACCTTCTGAACACCCATCACGTCTAGCTCCCAAATGTAAACCTATTCACAAAGAATAAATGAAAATCTTGCTACGGGCCAGGAAAATATTAGCTTTTCTCAAAATAAAGATTGGAAACAAGGAAAAACAGCTAGCCTCGCTCAGGCCAAAAGAAAAAAAACCCTTTAAAGTTGAGCAATTAAAATGTTGTAAATTTCTTCTTTTAATCCTTACACAAACAAAATTTTAAAAATTTGGTTTAGGAATTGTAGGTAGAGGCAGAGTTTTAAAATATGGACAGGGCCAGGCTAAATGCTTCCCCCGCTTCATGCAAAGCTAAGCTAATAGTTTACTAGTTAGCTCGATCTTCGTATTTTATGAACAAAGAGTGATATTGACCTTCTCATCTAACTCAACATATTTTCTAAAATGTATGGCCATTTCTTTAACTACAGAAACCCCATGTTAAATAAGATTATAGGTCTCCATGTGACATAGAAAAGAAATACAGTATACTATCTAGATTAAGAAAAAAAAAATTTTAAGAAAATCCTTTAAGCTTGCAAAAAAAAAAAAAAACACACAAAATGACAGCATCAGAAAGTGTGTCCAGTTTCTCTCCTGCTGGTTCATGATAACTGAGGAGACTGAGCACTTTATAAGACCACTTTAGAAGCTATTAACAACTCCTATTAATCATTAGCTTTTCATCGCCAGAGTTCAGTAATCATTGCTCACAATGGCTCCTCTGCACCAACATTTCCACGTTGGAGGAAGAAAGAATATTTGTCACTCAGGATGAAGTCACTCTATGCTTGTCAATTATCTCCTCAGGAGCAATTCTGACAAATCACAGCCTGCCAGATGCATCACGGATTAGACATCCACAGACTGGAACTGCTGCTTATGGAGATACTTTTATTGTGATGATTCACCAGGAAGCATCTAAATTCATTTTAATAAATCTGTTGAATTTTAGTTAAATGTGCCATTTGGCTACATTATCCTCTTTCTTTACTGTGTCATCTCTTATGTAAGTCAATAAAACAAATGGGGTCAGCTAAAGAGGTTGTTAAAGATTTGTTTTTATCCTGTTGCTGTCATTTTTCTTTCATCACAACTTATTTCTGACTTAAATATAGTTTGTTAAACCAAATTGTTGGACGACACAGCTCAAAACAAATAACTACGTTTCTCCTACACTCAAAACTGTATGATGGTGTGGTCACAAGACATCTTAGTGATTGTAGGCAGCAAACATGCAATAATACTTGCAAAGAGGCAGGAGCACTATGATAGACTTTATACTCTAACATTAACATTAACCTTGCTCTGATGGTTTCTCTGTGGGAAATCTACTCTCTGAAACAGATCTTTGAAATTGTTGGTGTAATTTTCAAATTTGTTTTGTAGGCGGTGACCACATGTGATTTCTTCTGCTGTCGTCTTCTAAGTTCTCCTCTTTGCAATTAAAATCTTTTTAGAACAAAGTTTCAACAATAAGAATCCTGTTGTGTTGGAGACTGTGAGTTACAGATGACCCCCTCCACACCGATCACTATGATTGCTCAGATATTTTAATGATCAGAGACCTTAGATCATGTCACTCTGTTTGAGCACCTTTATGCTGTAAATGGGTTAAGTCACAGAAACATTACACATGACTCTACTTGGTCACATCCCTGCAAAAATCATCCTATTCTGCTGTTTAGCACGCAAACAGGAAGAGGAATATTTCATCCCAATATGATTATAGAGCTATGTGTGCTTTGATTTAAATATGTTGTGACTGACTCTGTCCTAATAAAATGGAGCAGCTAACCTGGTCCAACAGAAAAACACACTCTTGCCCTTATTGTATATTAGTGTATTTATATTAGGGATCTGTAATTCTCCTAACATATAGCTGAGATGTTATACTCCCTGTGGACTGAGGCAGAGTCTGAATGCACAGTGTCTTCCTGATCATTCCCGAGCATAAAGGAGTACAGCGTTTGTATTTATCAAATCTCTCAGACTCACTTGGAGCTATCACACCAAGAAACAGACTAGGACTAAAAATAGACACAGCTCAGAGCTGGACATTGGATGTGAATGACATTTCCATTTCCGAGGAACAGCAGGTCTTCTCTGAGATTGGAGTTTTTTGACAGAAGTCTGCAAATTTGAATTATAAGGACTTCTTGTAGTTTTTCTAAGTCTTTTCCCATAAAGTTTGAAACACATAAACAAAGCCAGCATGACCATCAGTCTGAAATGTAAGTTCCTTTCACTTTATTCTTTATGAAGTCCATGCCCACTACCCTATTTCTACTCCTAGTCCTATCCCTAACCCCTACCCTTAACCCCCCTACCCCTGCCCATAACTACCCCTAGCCCTTTTAACCCTGATAACCCTGAGGCAACTACAGATTCACAATTTGATGCAGTTTTCATGATGAATGATAAGCATCAAAATGATGAACTTATTAAAGACACACAGGCTTACACAGTGTGACACCTGGTTTTCTGAACAGCGAGCACTGATGTTAAATTATTTGTTTTTAAAAATTCCTGCCTTATCAGTTTTTATAATGAGACCTTGATGCACTGTGTGACCTTGAACAGCGTATTTGCATTCTTGCTTTGGCTGCACCTTTCAGCATGGGAGATAGAATTGAATTTACATATCAGCAGAGGTGCCATGAGGCTAATCAGAATCTGGTTTATGACCCTACAGAAGGTCAGTCGTGGGCGCATTATTGTCCCAGTTGCATAGCTAAATATTTCTGTTGCCAAACAGTGTACTGCTAAGAAAAACAAAACTTTCGATTTTTTGTGGACAAAATTGATTTGGCATTCAAGCTGATAAGCCTTGTAAGCTTAATGGCAGTTATTTAGTTTTGTGGTAGTCAAAGAAGACTGATGTTCCAATCTGATGCTTGAAAAAAAATGAGCTCCATCCCTAATCAATGTTTTTTAAATCATCTTCAAGAAATACATGTAATTTTCTCTTTTGCTGTTCACTCCTACAGAAATAATTCCTTTTTAAAAATATTGTTTTATGATGTACTAAATAAATCAAGTGTAGTTGTGTTATTATTACTTTGGAAGTGCTGTATCGGGGAAAAATACAATTCTAGACATTCTTTTATTGATTATTCATTCAATTTATTACCTGTCGGGTAATAAATCAAACCCCACTCCAGTTCCGGAGATTTATTCAGCCCTGTGCTTTTGGCCAGTGTTAACTACTGTTAGAGGGGTTCTTGTTACACAGTGCAGTGACAGCATGCATGACAGCCAGCTGAGATACTCACCCTAAAAAACTCCTTAGTGGAACCTGAGTCTAACGTCCCATAGGCGATCTCTGTCTGCTTGGCCAGGTCCTCGGCACTCTCTATCGGCGAAACCATCCTCTCCACAGTGAGAAAGGCAGCCAGGTTGGCTGTGTAGGAGGAGATGATGATGAGGGTGAAAAACCACCACACTCCTCCGACAATACGCCCTGACAGAGACCTGGGAGGAGAAAATAAAGCAGACAGAGAGACATGAGAGCAGCGTGCTCAAATCTACATAAGGAGGGGAAGGAGGATCAACTTGCACCCCTAATGTTTGCCATGTTAGCTCAGACATAGCTGAAATATTTCTGATATGACAATGAGAGATGCTCCAACAGGTGAATTAATTGAAGTGATGAATCATTACCCATTATAGCTGCCTGTACAGTTGATTGATTCTTCGAAAGTAATAATCAACCTCATGTACCTGTGTCCACATTTAGTTTTGGACCTACTGTAATTTAGGTGAGCAACCATGCCAGATACACAAAACTGATCATAACAGGAGAGTATATCCCGCAGCCAGGGTTAATTGCTGGGGCAACAGAGAGCTGCTGTATATGAAATAAACCAGGTCCCTGTCTTCGTCTTATTGTTGCCAGGTAACTGTAAGTATTTTCTAGTGCCAGGTAGTCCGTGTGTCTGCGTGTGGTCTCTGTTTGATGCTGAATGCAGGCACTTATTGGAGCGCTTGATCTACTCAGTCTACTAAAAATGTAACAGTTCACCAGAAATTTAGACAACAAAGGATGAAAAAAGTCTGAAGTAAAAGCTTCATGAGACAGTTTGGTACTGAAGTCAGGGCGTGATGAGCCCAATCGCCCTGTCACACAGATACTCCCATCCAGCACACTGGTTTTTAACCTATTCTTCACAATTTTCACATCAGCTTAAAGGCTCTGACCCTCAAATCTGTACCTTGCAGTTCAACTCTGGGTTCATATTTTTAATGCATGTCCACAATATCCACAATCACACATACTCCACTGCTGTTCCCAGATGATCTCACATCTCTCAGTTGCCCTACATCATTGCAATGCAGATCTAAATCTCTGGATTTCACTTAATACATTGTTTTGATAGCACACTTATGTATGAATGGCGTCCTTGTGGCCCTCTCTGGTTGTAAATATAATCTCACTGATAGTTGCAGTCATTGCTGTGCTGAAACAAGGTTTCAGATAGGCTGATTTTTTCCAGTCCAAGACAAAATTTTATCTGTAAAAGGCTCATAATTGGGATAATTATCAAAAGTAACATGACATTTAGGTCAATTTCCAAACTTGAGATGAGCTGATATAAACATGGCTGAGCCAAAGGCAAAAGAGTTGCCACAAAAACTAAAAAAGCACTGCTGAAGATGTGATTTAGGTTTCCTCTTCTGGCGACAGTGGCACCTGGAAAGTGCAGGGTCATGTTGTCACAGCTATGTAATGCAAAGTAATGCAAAAATAGTCAGTCTCCATTCAAAACATAGCATGTATCTTTAGTGCCAAAATAATATTCCCCATTTGCTACTTAATTGATTTTTTTTTTTCACTGATTTAACAAAGACCCACAAGCCTGCAAAGCCCAGTCTTCCTGAAGCTGCTTCCTCTGTGCTTCTTCGCTCAAATTGTGCTCAACTAAAGGCCTCGCTATCTGAGTTTATATTTAGCCTACAGCATCAAAACTATAACTGTCAGATGCAGCAATCATCCATCTCAATACCAGTCTGCCAATAAGACTACTCACCACGCCAACATCCCACTGAGCATTTGAGAATCCAAATTAGGGAAACAGTGAAAAACTGTTTGGATGCACTGGCCATTTACACCGTCTGAGCAAACTAAACTTGGCTTATTTAAATGTATGTTAGACATGCAATTGAGGAAATTAAAAGCAATTATTCATCTTTCTTCTCAGGACAAACATGGGATTTATTTGTACTTGAGCAGATTTTTTTCCTTAAAAGACTCAAAAATTTGTTATAATGTTAAATACCTTATAAAAACAGGCATTTTACTGCGGCGTGTCATTAATCTCTCTATTTAATGCCAGATACATCTGAATCTGTGAAAACCTCTCTCATACTCGTGTTCACCCAGCTTCGCTAAAGGATGTCAGAAGTGGGAATCTATGAAGAAGAGGTCAGGGACGCTATAACAGCGGTGAGTAACGAGATGAATGGATGGATGAACAAAGGGAATGACTGGATGATCACTGTATTGGGAAAATACATCATGTAGTTATGGTGCTGCTGAAGATTCTTCTGCACAAAATACATTATAAGAACCAAGTTGATGACCGTAAAATGTGACATGCAGCAAAAACACGGTAGCCCTCCAAGAGTCACGAGGAATTCAAGCAGCTCCTCTGAATGAAATGCAATGACCCCTGTGCATTTTACAGCCCTCAGCATGGTGGATATAAGTTATTTTGTGGATGCAAAGCATCACTGCCTGCATGCAGTTTCAAAACAAATGGATATACGGTAAAGCAGAAAGAGGTTTTCTTTATGGCAAGAGAAAGAAATGGAAGGAAAGTGCTATGAAGCGAAGCATGAGGTTAGGTGCACAGCAGCACTACAAAGCTCAAAATAACATATATGCACCATGGCAAGATGAGGTATGTATGGGACCATAAAATGCAGAGAGATGACAAGAACTGTGGGGTGATGGAGAACGAACACAACAACCAACCTTGGTGAGATATCGCATCCTTGCTGCATGAAGGCACCCAGGGAGAACCACAGGCTATTAAAAATCCCAAAGTCGTTTGGAGGGTCAGGGGGGCTCTGAGGGTCTTTGGCCTCATCATTCTCATCCAGATGCCACTCATAGGGGCTGAAACGGCTCACCAGGAAGAGAACCACACTCACGCCGATATAAGCAAAAACTATACACATCCAAATTTCATAGGCCAGTGGGTCCAGGAAGGAAAACACTCCAGGTTTGGACTTTTGAGGCTTCTTTATCATAATGGAGATGCCCAAGCTCATGAAGGGCTTAGAGAAGTCTATCACTTCTTCCCGTACCAATGTTATAGTCAGAGGAGCCACAGCTATGTCAGCTCTCTGTGGAAACAGGAACAGGCACACTGGGCATTAGACTCACAGGAGAAACCATAAATATCCAACTCATACTGTTACTTCATAACAAAACTATTGGTAAAGCTGCAATCAAAGCAAAAAAAACACATCACACTGTCTTAAAAACACATAAAGTGCATGACCACGCAGTCAGGTTAAAAGTGAATTCATGGTGTAACAGCAATTGGACACAATTCAGCAGATTAAAATATAGCCTACTGAATAGCCGTCCTGTGATAATGCCAGTCAGAAAGAATCTGCCATTTGAAAATGAATCACTCAGCATTTGTGTTGGCTAATGTCTTTGTCTTGATCCAAATCTCCTCCATGAATCAGGCAGAGGGTTGGAAGACAGAGGTGGAGGAGCTTATGTAAGCAGTCCATGAAATGTGAATCAGCCTGTTAAATTCACCTCCGTCAGATCCTCTGCAATGCCTGACAGGCTCACCAATTAGCATCTCGCTGCAGTGAGCTGTTTTGGGGGGGGGAGTGCTGCTGTAATTGGACCACACTCTGACTTAAAAATATGGAGATATTTAACCCAAATGATTCATATCTTGGATCAAGTTAGGTAGGATCTCGAATCGAATTGAATACAGCTGGCCAGTATTTGTTCTTGTATGAGTTCATTTACATCTGACTGGATAAATAACGGCAACACAGAATCAGTGTGGATGCAGAACTATAGAGCAGGGTCTGTCATGGCTATTTTAATTACTTAAGGGGATCATCTCTCTCCATCTAAGCTATTAACACGGGTGCAGTCATAACTGCAGAAGCTACAAGTGTTAAATTGAGAAACCTGCACTGAAACACTGTTTGCATGCAGATTGCAGTGTGCCATGTGAGATTTGTTTTATTATTTATTCAGCAGTCGAGGTCCCATAAAAGATGTAAATCATCTTGTTAAAGCCAGTAGAAGTGTGACTTTACAGAAGAAGAAACGTTTCCCCAAAGTCACTCACAGCACACGGCCAAAAATGTCTTAATATGAGTTTTTTTTTGTTTTTTTTGTTACCATTTTGTTACCACACTGTTACCATTATCTTTGTTTTGCCAGGTGTAGTACAACATTAATGATGACAGCAACAGGATTTTATCTAACAAGGCTTCTTCACCAGCTGCTGCCATCTTTACCAGTGACAGATGGACTAAAATTGATAAATGGGATATTTGACATGGTAATATTATATTATAATGATTCATCACACTGTATGTGCATGATGTGCAAAAATGGCCTGACTGAGCTTTATAAAACCTCTGTTCAAATGTGGGAGAACAAAAAAAAAAAAAAAAAAAAAAAAAGAGTACCACATGCCCTTACAAGCTATGGAGGCAGACTGACACTTACCCCATAGACCAGTTCACCCACCATCCCGTTCCACGTCTTGGTCTCTGGATCTCTGGCTCCGTACTTCCCATCAGGCACTATTGACAGCTTATATTTTATCCCGACATGTTTTGCAATTTCAGAAGCTAAATCGACACAGTAGCCTTCATATCTGTCATTCCCATCCAGCTGCATATGGTTTTTCTTGTACATCACATATGGGGCTTCCTGTTAATTAGACATAATTTTAAGGTCATAGTAAAGAAAGCACACATCCTTAGTGGCCAGACCTCACAGGTCACACACGGCCTAGATTGGGATTGTAACATGCACGCATGCAGGGACGACAAAAACAAGCAAAACATAGACTAAAATGACAGAACAGAGGTTAAACACATACACACAGCATCAGTTACAGGCGTGTTACTGAGGGACTACACCGTAAAAAAGCGGGCGGCTGGAGTAAAGAGGCCGACTGGGCCAGCAGGAGTAGCAAAGCACCAAACACATATAAAAGGAAGCAAAACATAATGTCGGGCCTCCCTCATGCTAACCACGTCCAAAATCTAAATCTGTGAAAATGGGCGATAGGCGGGTGTTGCATGTGCTTTGCATCAGCATGGCTGGCACAGGGACGGGACAAGCTGAATGGAGCACTTTTCCAGTTCATAAAGTAAACGTCAGTGACAGCAGAGAAATTGAAGATATTAAAATCATGGCGACTCATTTGTTTCATCTAACAAAAATGAACTGCAAAATAAATGTCTGATCCACTCAGAAGAGTATCTGTATGTCCAAATAAGACATTGAGTCACTTTAATATTTGTTCCATTAATGACAACAAAATAATCTGCTTGATGTTACTGTTTAACTAATCCACGTCACCTCTGTGTCTTGGATTTCAGTAATGCACTGAGTAATTCCTCTATAATGGAAAACATGTTTGCCATCAAATCTCCTTTAGACAAACTACTGTCACCCTGGGATATTCAATGGTCCCACATTCAGTGGTGATTTGTTCTGCTGTTGGGCATGTACATGTTTTTCAGAGGTTATTTGACTCAGAATAAAAATGATTTTCAGAGGGTGTTTCTAGACGTGGTGGTTGTCAAGTATCCAACAGTTTTACCTCTTTGTTGTTGGAGCTAGTCCTTCTTCCTCTTCCATTCTGTAGTCATGTACAAATGAAAAGAATTGCACCCTGCAATAATAGGGTGGCCTTTCATCAACAAGGCATTTTTGTTTAAAGTTATGGGATGTAACATGACCTTAATGAGATGACTATGATGCATCTAAAATAAGAGTTGTCTTTATTCAAATCAAAGCCGTGCCGGACAGTGAGAAAACAATGCAATGACCCAAGTCTTTATTTTTTTCACCCCTCACCCTGAATATTGCTGCATATCCAGCCTGGTCATGAGGACAATGAGCTCTGGACACTGAAATGAGAATGCATGACTATTACATTCTGAATTTGCCTAACATGAAAACATGATAGACAAAGTCAGAAGGAAGGAGAAGCCGTGGTTTTAAGTGTAAGATAAGGCGCACCTTGTCTTACATTTAAAAATGGCAGATGATTACTAACCTGCACTGTGGTTACACCAGGACCTAATATACTGGGACAACTGGGATTTGGCAAGACCTCCCATTAGAACTGAGCGCCAAAGTTTTGGTTGTTTGTGTCCTCATTGTGTGCAGATCATTTCATGCCTTCATGCCTGCCTTGTCTCACCAGCGTCACTGACAGTTTACTTAATGAGAGGGAAACATTTTTACTTACGTATGCACTGAATGTAAAAACGATGATGTCTATGTCTATAGTTATCATTACCAAAGCCGTTATTGTGACGTCACTACTACAACAGCCCACTGTAATATAAAAAAACCAAAATGCTTTGGCACCCACACGGATACAGTTGAAACACTCTTTGTGAATCGACTGTTTCAACATGTAGTGAGTGGATGGAAAGCAACTGAAACTAAAATAATTCTACCCTCCCAGGACAGATTGCAACAATGGACACCTTGACCTTGAGTGGCAGAAGTCTTAAGGTGAAACACTTAAAACCTGCTTGAGTGTGTACCATAATAGTAGTGACCACAATTGTTCGGTTTTCCACAGAAGAGGACTCGTTGGTGACCTGCTGATCCATTATATATACAAATTTTTCGTACTCATTCCAGTAGCCGATCTGAAAATGACACAAAGGTTCAGAGTTATTAAAAGAAGAAGCAAGACGTTTTATTTTTTCAATATACTAGAGCCTCCAAGCACAGGTGAGTTGGTTGGCTCTTTCTGTACAGCTGGAGACAGTGTTGGTTTTGCCTGATGTACGGTTTTATAAAAAGCTTGTAGTGGTGCTTCTCACTTCACCTGGGCTTCACTTCAGCAGAGTAGGAGTAATCTATTCCTGGCTCTGCAAATGTTCCCTTACATAACAAGAAAGCAGCACCAATAGAGAATGATAAAATTAATAGCAGAATTACAAAGCTAATAGCCTTATCCAGCCTGTGCAGTAGGTTGTTCTTCTCTCCCATTAACACTACACAGTGCAAACACTATCATCTAACACAATAAAACAAACAGCGGCCTGTGTCTGCCGGACGTGAGATGATTCCTGTAGCTGCATTATGTTTATTTCTGTTACACAATGATGTCTCGAGCCGAGAAGAAATCATCAACATCTCCCGGTCGTGGTAGCTATAAGGCACAGTACTCACTCTGTTGTCACTGCAGATTGGCTCGCACTGAGCCTGGATGTGAGGGTCGAGCTGATGTATGTTGCCTCGTGAGATGAGCTATATGGACAGTATGGAGCCACTTCATCTCATTGCCAGTTTTCGTGGGGCCTTGTCAGAGTTCAGGGTCATGGAACACTGTGGGTGTTTCTGTGTGTGTGTGTGTGTGTGTGTGTGTGTGTGAGGGTGTGTGTGTGTGCGTGTGTGTGTGTGATGTTTGTATCCTCTGGCCTGCCCAATTATATACAGCCAATTACAGCAGAGCAGTGGGCGTAGTGAGACACCCAGTATCTCGAGCTAGATCAATGTGTTGAAATTAGAAAATTATCTCTCAAAAGCCATTCTCAAATTAATATTTGTTTGTTTATTTATTCATTTTATTACTGAAAGGAAGATGATCAGAAATTACCTTTTACCCTCCAAGCAATGGGAAGACGAAGGTGTTTGTGAATAGACCTACTCTGGTAACTTCAGCTTACAAACTAATGGAGAGATAAACAATGTTTTGTTTGGGCAATGAAGAAAAAGGACATAATCATTTAGCATCGAAACTAACAGGTATTGACAAGCGCTACAGCTGTCAAGCTAACTAGCTAAATGACTGTTCCGAGCCAGTGCACATTTCCCTCAGTAGACGGTCACAGGCTTGTTTAGCAAGCCAAGACACGAGAAATACGTGCCCAAGCTCCCAGTCAAAACAGACAGACTGCAGCAGAAAGCTAATGCGTGCTGCAGCTCACAGCTCTTGGCTTTTCTCTGTTTGTGTCTAAGGCTGATGTGAATTCTAATATAGTAATATATTCCTCTTATTCTAATATAAACATGCAATTTAATTTCAGCTGCTCTTGCGCTGCTACATGTACAACTTCAATACTGCTGATAGGACTAAAACACGCACAACATGAGCCTAACATGAGCTGAGAAGCCACTCTGCAGCCTCATGATTGCAGAAACACCAAAGTTCTTCTAAATTTGTGACTCTAAGCTGTTTCTAAATAAGTGTGAGGTGATGTTTCCATGTCATCCCCCTGAAAGTTTGTGGACTGTGAAGACCGGACCAGCTTCTACTCTGCAGGGCTCGGCTGATTCTCAGTGGATGTTTTCCAGATTAAACTCTCAGAGGGTGTGTGTGTTCACATGATTTGGGCTGGCTCCGCAACACCAGGCTACTGGCAGCTTCTGTCCAAATCAGAATCAACTCTAACTTGTGTACTTTCAGCATGCCAACAGAAATCCAAATCCAAATGACAGAGTTGCTTGAAACCTGCCTGTATTTATTAAAATGTAGTACATATATCATATGCTAAACCTTCCAAGAGTAATTATATCATTCATTGATTAATTAAATCAAATTTTGACAGACGTTTCCAAGGCTATGTGCTGACTTACCCTCCTGGGGCCTCCTGACTTCATCTCATACACGTTGATTGTGTAATTAGATCGCCGACCAAATGTGTCAAACTGGATGTTTCCTGTCATACCTTGTACTTGGACCTGTCAGATCAAGACAACACTTGTTTCTGTGAGCAAACTCCACATGAACACGTGCATCAAATGGTCGTCATGAACAGAGCCTTTTGGTTTTCCATGTGTGCTGTTTATTAAATACATATTTGAAGTAGTCGGCCTGTCTGTCCAATGTGTCTGGTGATATGGTTGGCAAGTTCAGAGTGAACCTGGAGTCTTAACGTGACTCAGTCTGATGACTGTCGAGGAACCATGAGTCTTTAAAGCTGTGCTAGGACACTATTACTGGGAGAAGTGGAAACGGTTTTATCACTAAAGTCCTACCAGTCCTACCATTTTCAGGGCTCTCTCGATGTCGATGCCTTGGCTCCAGGGCACGGCGGGGTTGGCGAGACAGTCACCTGCGCTCCCCCTGCGAGACACGTCCACGCGCTGCCGCCGAAGATACCGGAAGGCCTCCGCAATCACGAGGATGGCATCGTGGGTCAGTGCTGATGTGTACTGCAACAAAGGAATCCCAGTGACGCAGCAGTGACCATCATGCAGACCCAACACAAGATGTTTATTTATCTATTTACACAAGTAGGCCAAGATGGTGTACGCAGATAGCAGTGCTACACATGTAAAACGTAAAAAAAAAAAAAATCCAAGCCTTGCTTTATGATTGACATAAAAACTGCCTGACTATGAAAGCCAGCTCTATTCAAGGACAAGCAAGGGACAAGTTATTTTAGCAATGACTCAGTGAAAAGATCCAGAGTGACATATTTTCTCTGGTTTCAGCAGAGTTACTACTTTAAAACTGGGAATAGATAGGAGAGGAAAAAAGATCTTTAAAGATACTAAATAAAATGTTACTGCAGTGTCGACATGCTATGCCTCACTGACCTTCAGTGGAGTATTTTTGGCTTCTGGAAATTCTCTTTCATCCAGGCGCTCCCAGCGCTGGAGAAACTGCTGGACGATGGGGCTGTCTGGGTTGATGATCTGGAAGCCTGTGATGTTGGCTCCACCAGCAAAGACTCTGTCCAGGCTCATGTTGGAAAAACCCTGAGAACAAGGAGCAGAACCGGCTGGTAACAGAGCAAGGAATCATTAGCAGCAAAGAACAAACAGCCAAAAACCGCTTGGGCTTGTCCATCAGGTGCTTTTTTTCTTAGTTACGTTTAATCGCTGCACTCAGTCGCAAGTGTGACAACACTAGTGAGCGTTACATTTCCTTGCACTGCATTTCATCACACTGAGCACTGAGTTGTGCGTGTGTGTTTGTGAGTGTTGTCTTAAACTGTTTCATGCTGCGCGCTCTCACCAGGTTGGCGAGGATGTAGTGGTATCCTCTGCCGTTCTTTCCTGAGGTCACCACCTACAAGTCGCAGGAGGGGGCACACAATGAGTCACATACACCATACATGACATAACACTGAGAATATTTGGAGGGCTGGGATTTAGAAATGACAAAGACCTTTAATTTCATAACACAGAGTAGTTGGTAGAAAGAAATGGAAAAAAGAAAGAAACTCAAATGCTATGTTTGAAAGGGCAAGCACATTCGAGTGTGTGTGTGTGTGTATGTGTGTGTGTGTGTGTGAGTGTGCATGTGAGACACACACACACACAGAGGGGAGAACCTGCGATGACAGTGCTTGTTTCTTTCCATTAACTTCAACATGTAAAATAAGGCCAAGGCTCCAGCAAACCTCCCTCCTTGCCTCTT
Organism: Mastacembelus armatus; assembly: GCF_900324485.2. NCBI lineage: Eukaryota > Metazoa > Chordata > Actinopteri > Synbranchiformes > Mastacembelidae > Mastacembelus > Mastacembelus armatus. The sequence continues at coordinate 9,922,559 of NC_046646.1, forward strand.
TCTCTCTGCACATGCCTGTGCTCTGCAGTCTGCCCCTTCCTGCTCCGCCTGTCTCAGTCGCTCACTAGACTTAATTAAACCCAAAACATTGCACAGCACCTGTCTGAGCCTGCAGACACAGAGAGCTGCACTCGCTGATTTCTCTAAACTTCTTCACCAGCCAAGCCTCCCTCTCCCTCTCTCTCCCTCTCTCTCTCTTTCTCTCTCTCTCTCCTCTCACACACACACACACTCACTTTCTCTCTCCATATCTGCTTCGACTCTGACTCTCCACTGCAGAGTACAAAGCTTCAAAAAGATACTGTGGGGGTGGATAGCTGTTTCCCCCCCCTGTCTTTTCACTTTCTACACTCGCCCACAGTTTTTATAAGTATACTCTGGCACTGAAATCATCTTAATGTCCAGATTGAAAGTGATATCACTTTACAGAGATTTTATAATAAGAAATTTAGGATTTAGAAATTTTACAGAAACACTGGAACAAGGACAAGCCTGCCTGTGGTGCATGTCTTACTGACGTATTTCTTGTAGGTCTGACTTGAAATGGTCCTTTTTTACTTTATTCCTCTGTGTGTGAACATGATAACTGTGCTTTCAGTCACACCTGTGCAACCTGAAACCCTCTGTTTACTCCTGCCTTAATGTTGTGTGTGCCTCCAAAGAGACAACGTCCTTGATACTCCGAGTTCGGCCCTTCCGACCGGCCTTTACGCTTTGAACAATTTCAACAGTAAAATCCAATTACCTTTCCTGGAAATGCAAAGCGGTTTCATTGCGTTTTGCACAACTGCCGACCCTAAAAGTCACACATCATACTTTTTCCTCATAAGCAAATAATTCCTGGAAGCATTTGTGCTTATTGTCCTCCAAATTGTCTTGAAAAGCTTTTCATTTGCCATTCATCCATGTGAGAGGGAGCGGCAGCGACCCGAGTGCAGCGACACAACAAGCAGTTAATGAAGCCGCAGTGCCTCGAGTGACTGGCTACAACTCCTGTTTGTCAGCAGCACACTCAGGCAGAAAGCAAGAGACTTCACACTTCTTTATGAGCATCAGAAACTGACACTTCGACTGCTGTTTCTGACTGAAGCCTCGTTTAGCTGTTAAAAAACAATCAGCTGTAAACATTTATTGCTTACTGTAGCTACGAGGCACACACAAACAAATAACGTGGGAGTGTTTCTGTTGTATTTGGCTGCCTACTGAAGAGTAGCAGGAGAGGGATGAGTACTCTGAAGATGGTTCATAAACACCGACTGTAGTTTCTTGGATTATTTAACTGCAGTCCTGTGGCACTATCAAATTACTCCAAACATTCTACCTCCTTATTGAAATTAGAGATTTCATGTAGACTTTGTGTCTTTTTGCACTGAGACAGTCAAATCGTTTTATATACTTTCATGCATCATAGATTTACCACTTGTTTTTTGCGTCAAGTATTCTTTTTCAAAACAAAAGCTTTCGACTTGCATGAAAACAACAGAAAATCCCCTGACAGCTGCACTGGTAGTCATCGAGTTGGCAGCGAACACAGAGACTGTTCTAAAGTTGGGAAATCTGGCTGAAGAACTTCAGTTTCCTCTTCTTAATAAATCAGAAAAACAGACTGCATTCTGGGAGGTATGCTCTCATACAACCAGTGAGTCAACACCAAACTAAAAGCCCTGACCGATGCTTTATAGTGTGGTTCTGGGTTTTGCTAGTTGTGTGTAGTCAGTTCTGTTTTCAGGCCTTCACAGTGGAGAGGAGTTTGTGCAGCTCAGGTCTGTCTAGAAGCGCCTGAAATTTATGTAACACCCCCCAGTGATCAGAATAAAGATGTCCACAACCGTGACAGCTTTTTCATCAATGGTTTAAACTGTTGATTTATGTGTGTTAGGGAGCTCTCATTTATAGATATTTTTTATCTATATTTCTATTTCCATCCATCCATCAAATTATCTGTTTTCATATGTCACAAAGAGAGCACTGCATATGTTCTTGTAAAGGGTGCTATTGTGGCATTTGCTCCCTAATCTGCTGTCAGTGCTGTTCTGAAAAAGGAAAAAAAAAGAAATCATCTGGGCATAACAAATATTTTTAGGGTCCTGATGTTCCAGTTTCATGGTCCCCTGGGATAACCACTGTTTCTGAGTATGTGAACCCACCAAGAACCTGGAAGAGGTCAGGCACAACCGTCACTGAGAAAACAACATTTTTAGTGTCACAGGACTCATATGTTCCTCTCTGTCAGAATCCATTTCTCACAAAACAGCCTCTTCACACAGCTCAGGGAAAAAAAGGCCTTAGAGCAAGAAGATCCTGCAGCACTGACTGTTCTGTCTGCTAAATTTTTAATGCTTATTGAATGGAAGGGACAGTGTCAGTGTCATGCACTGTTTTCTACTGTTAATGTTCTCATCTGGCAAGAGTTCAAAACCTCTTGGCTCTATGACGAGTCTGACCAAGAAGGTCAGATGTGAATGTCTAACTCGTCCTTGAATTTTTGCTCAATTTAAAATTTCCATGCCATCCTTATAACAGTAGTAAGGTAGTGGTGTACCACACAGTGAAAAATAAAACACAGGACATTATCTTCCAGCCTCTTCCAGTGCATTACAATCAAATGACTCTGCTAAGACATAGGGATGTCTAGACCTGATGACTGGTATCAGGGCAGGTCGGGGTATTTCTGATCATTGGATTTATTGAGCATGAACCTCCGGTTGTAAACGGAGAGTAGTTTGTAGCACAACATGGATAAAATGTCTGCACTGTGGAAATATTTTAAATTAGAAAATAAAAACCAGGTGGTAGTAACAGAGTGACGATCAATACTACCAGTTTGATACAACACCTAAAAATGAAGTCCTTCAGTATACAATGAGTTCACTCATAACATTTTACTACAATGCAGCACTCAGTGGGCTTTGATTTGTATTAGTTGCTACTGTGAATGTTAAAGTTTAGCTGTTACACCCTTCTGAAGTGGGATTATGATTACATTACTCCATATGAGTGTTCAATTTTTGGTATCACAATGCTGAAAGGGAGCTATTTAACACATATTTTAGTTTGTTTCCTTGCTTATTTTGTTAAAAAGCAAATGAAAACCATTGCTACACCAAACACAATTTATACTTTTAACTTTTTTAGTTTGGAAAAAAAAAAGATATTAAAACATTTAGGAACAGCTTAGATGCAATTTCTCTTAATGCATTTCGCAGCTTTTGAATTGTCACCCATAGAGACTGGATTGATTGGAATAATTTTATTGTAAGGCTGAACTGTGAAAATGTATTACCCATAAAAATAATAAGAGTCTATCAGACTGAGACTCAGTATTGGCGAAGGTTAAATGACCGAGATCGGGATCAGAGGACAAGGACTTGACGGAGACATTGTTACTAAAAGACAAACCTAGCATGCAGTCTGACCCATGTCACCTCTGTACATTACGATTCCCCACTTTGTTGATGATATAATCAGATATATGAGCCCATCTCCCCGTGCTGTGGAGGAGACAGACTGTAACTCCAGGACACAAGAGAGACAGCAGTTGTTCCGGGTCTCACTTGTCTTTATTCGTCCGTCCACAGGGCTTCTCCTATATAGTCAAGCAGGCTGCACTGTGTCGTTTGATGAGGGCTGAGCTGCAGGACGATCAGCCTAAATATTCCTGTGGGAATTGGCTCTAATTAAGCAGGCTGGAGCCACAGTCCTGTGCAAAGCTGGATGTCTGCCCAAGTGCCTTCAAGAGGATTTGACTCTGTTCCCACTGATGGAGGCTCCTGTTTGTTACAGTGATTTGTCATCTGCCTTCTTCAGAACTGCAACGGGCATCCTGAGGTTGATAACTGTCCCCTTTCACCAGTCAACTAATTATCATTATGCTACTCAAAACTAGGCAAAATGTGAGGAGGGATTTAACTGTCAAAGAATTGCATTAAAGAAAACAGCAGAGGAAAGATATGGCCGTGAATCAGTCAAACATTGCTCCAAATATTTTACTGCTCATCACTCCTTTCCTCAAAGCTGAATCTTTGAAAGAAATGTCTTTTATTACATGAAAATAAATAAATAATTCAAGCACTTAAATGATCATTTTTTTACTAGTCTTGTTCCTGAGCCTGTGAGCAGCCTGATGGTTTAGGAGGCTGCAGTGGCCATCAGCTTCTTCTTATTCAATGCCAGTGCCAACAAAATAAAAAATGCATATGAATTTATAGCGTGAATTTATTCCTCACCATATTTGTTATAACCGTTCACCTGCCAATTCACCAGCGTGTGCATGTTTGATGTTGTTTTCCATTCAAGTTGCTTTTAACCAATGCCTGAACTACAAAGAGAGCTGTACAAAAACCTCCTCTGCTTTCCCTTTTTCAGGAGCCATGTTTTCTTGATTATTGCCAAAGTTAAGAAAAAGGAAAAAGGAAACAGAGGTCTAAGCACAGATAGTTCTGTTGGGTTTATTTGAGGGCCATTACAGTTCAAGCTTATGTATTTCATGTGCAGTTTTCATGCTGTTCTTTCATTTATTTTTGTAGTTGAGCTTACATGCACAACATTGGTGCAAAGACAGAAACAAGAAAAAAGAACAACTCAATGAAGAATGGTCAAAAATGGCTCCTTTTCCAGATTAATATGGTCCCTAATATGAGTATTTTCAGTTGTTCATTATTTTAATATGGTTTCAAGTAACAGTGCCAAAGACTTGACTTCATATTGACTGTGTCTTTAAAATAACTAAAGTCATTTTTTATTTGGATCAGTCATTACATTCAGTGTTTCTCATCAATATGCACAACTATATACAGTATATTTTCATTTAGTCAAATTGTCACATATCAGCCCAGGGGAAAATACTCAGGTGTTTTAGTTATGGTTTCGTCAGTGTGAAACCGTTCTTCGTGGAAATGAACTACAATATAAGAACCTGTTTGTTCTTCTATTTGTGAGCAGAAAAAAATCTCGTTTGCTCAGATTTTCATACAGATATTCTATCTCTGAAAGGATCCAGTACTACAGTCTGCAGTCACAGAGTTGTGTCTAAAAACCATGAGAGAAAATATTTATCTCACAGAATTTTTGTTTATGTCATGCCATTAAAACTAATGTCCACATGAAGCAAGAGACAAAACTACAATTCACATACAGGATTAAATAACATCCACACAGATGTAATCTCATCCCATTACGCCATGTTGATTTACTATCCTACTCAGCCAGCTGTGGCAACCCAGTGCATCTCAGGGTGTTCGGCACCTTTCCTATTTCTCTCCATAGCACTAGAGACTCACACTACATGGCTCAATTCCCACAAGCTCTGCCTTTCTAGTTTGTTTCTCTCTTTCTCTTTGTCCACGGTGCAGAAGGAGGCTGGAGGTGACGGGTCCTCTCTGGCAGCGATCACATATTCACTGTGCTTCTATTATTGATGAGAAGCCTTAGAGGTGTTTATCACTCTGTCTTACTTTATTGAAGGGATGAGCAGACTGATATTTTAAAAAGGTGGTAAAAGAGCCAGCGGGGAAGCAAAAAAATTCCCAGAGCACATATTTCAACAAGTCCAGCCTGTTGCAATGGAAACTACCGTGATGAAAAGTCAGACAAAAGTAATTAGCACAAATTAAACAATAGATGTCTGCGTATAAATTCATTAATAATGCACTGGGTAGACATAATAGTTTAAATGCACATATTAAAGTCATTTAATTATTATTTTGACAATTACAATTTATTTATGGGGCCCAATCCAAAACACTGATTAAAAAATAAATCATGTTGAGAATGGCTGCTTGCTGATGCCTGACTGATCTCGTTGTGTTCGCTCACTCCTGCCTTTGTGTGAGATCTTCCCTTAAGCTAGGAGGGTAGGCTATTTATAGTAGGCTCATTGTTGTTGCTGTTACGGGACAGTGTGTCCTACTTACGCTGGGAGCTATGTTACATTAAAGCAAGTGTTGATGTCATAACTCATATAAGGGATGGAGTATGTGGAGGGACAGATGCTACTGACATGACCAGCATTCACAGTAAAGAGATTATGATCGAATCGGCCTGATGTGACAATAAGTGACCACCATTATCTCACTGGATAGTGTGAATCAGAAACCCTATGTATCAATGTGCAGGGTAGATGAAAAGCAAACTTCTCTTAATTAACGAAAATGTTCTGTGCTGTCACTAAAAATATTCCCACACATCAGAAGACAGATCTGCAGTGAAGGTCAGGGTAAAACTCGTAAGGCCGGCAATAATGGAGATCATTATGTAGAGGGCAGAAGCCTTTACACGCAAACACCTCGGCAAAGAACAGAAGGTTAAGATGTGCTTGAAATGAATAGCTCAAATGAGCGCACATGGAAATCAGATAACACTGGTGGACGTGACAGTCTTTGAAACACATGATTCAAGTCTGTACAGCTGTAATAGCTGCAGTAACACAAACTAGGGAGAAATACACAATTTTTAATTCAGCTTCTTTGGTTTTACTTTCTAAACGTGCGCAGAAAGTATGTGTAGGGCTGTAAGACGTCACTTGTGAACACAGTTTGGGCTAATTGACAAGTTTAGGGTTGGGAGTAAGGTCATTTAAGTCAGGATTAGAGTTCATCAGTGCAGCAGGTCGAAGGAAAAACAGATGAGTCTGTTCAGCTGCATGCATCTCAAGGAGCAGCACAATTTTAAAATTCATTTGCAAGACAAAACATGACTACATATGCACCATAGCCTCTAATCCTCCAAATGAACACTAATGATCTTCTGAATAAATAAGCGAATTCCCAGTTACAGACAACAAAGTATTCTCGACAGTGCAGCCACGGTAAGTAGCATGCATTAGCAAACACTGAATATGAATCAAGACTCATGTGGGAAAACTGCTAGCTGATCATCACCTAGGAAACCAGGATGAGGAGGCTGTTTAATTCCTCCACGTGAATTAGGCCCAGGTGACCTCAAACAATGTACGCACAAAAGACAACAAATAACAAGCCTTAATTGAATGTACCTGTCTCTCCTGTTTTAACATTGTCTTCTAAATGAGAAAGCTGAGCTCTGAGGCAATTGTGATGCACACCAAGTGTTTAGGGTAATAACAAACAACAAATGAAAAGTGGGGAGCAGAGCAAGCCAGGAGAGTGCTATATTTCACTGAGTGTGTAAATTGAGATGGTGTTCAAGGCAAAAAGTAGACAGGATGTTTATTCCTTAGCAGAACTGAGACAAGAAGTTTTGTTTCCAGGGATACTTTTCTGAAGTAAAACCGACTGAACCAGCAGTGGACATACCTGCTCCAGTATGGAGTTGATCCTGACCACTTCACAGTCGATCAGAAAGCGTTTCTCCTGCCGGCGGTCCATCTCCTCAATGATGCGTCTGTACTCTGTGGGATCCACAACGTTCCCCACCGAGCGAGCTGTCACCTGCCAGTTATTGGCCACAGCCGACTCCATGATGGCCTGGAGGATTGCAAAACCTGGAGGAGCAGTGAGAAGAGCTCTGTCAGACAACTTTAGGTTTTCAGAGAACAAACAGCAGGTGCTGCAAATCGAAACTGCTACAAGCATATTCTGTCTATCAACAATGGTTAACAACATGTTAGATGGCTTTGACCAGCTTTTTAGTAGAAAAGGTAAAACTATTAGCAAGCCCATGATGCACTGCTGAAATGTTTACTTGAACTATACAATCCTTGTGTAGGATTTACCCGAAGACATGCTGCGGCTGGATGAGTAAGCAAAGAAAAAAACAAACAGAGAAATCTACAGCAGGTAACAAAGGTTTACATGACATGGAACATATGAAATAGGTTTCATAATAAAACTGGTCTGGCCTGTATCAATTTAAGTGATTTTCAAGCAGTCTAATAATATTTGGTTAGCTGGATAGGATGCACTCACTCACTTTTATGTAGCTTAGAGCTCTTAGTTTAATTTCTAGAGATGTGTGGCTTTGTGTAGCTTTGTGTTGTTTTATGTAGCACCGTGGTTTCCTGGAGGAACATTGTTTTTATTTTACTATGTGCTGTATTCCCTGTACGTGGTTGAAACGACAATAAAAACCATTTGACTTGATTCGATTTGACTTGACTAGAAGAAAAACGTCGCACAGCCTGAATTTCAGACAAACAGTCCAGATAAAGATATTTTTTATGGCCCAGTAAGAGATAGTAAACTCAAAGCCTATTGCTGGCAATGCTTTGGGCTGTAAGGGAAGCCTGACAAAAGTTTAGAAAGACTATATGAGCCACAAACAAAGCAGACTCAGCAGGGAAGAAAGAGTCCACACAGGATCAATATACCCACAAAAGATTTCATTAAAGCCGTGGCACCTACAACAATGACAGAGAGGTTACACACCGTACTGTAATTAACTAATAATTAACTGGGAAATGGCTGTGTCCCATGATGCCTCTGCAGTGTGTCACAGGAGGTCACCTCAGTTATCACTGCTGCACAGTCACATTTAAGGTTGGAATTAACAAAAGTACAGAGCAAAGACACAATGGTAAGTCATGTAGCACCTACTGTACCAAATGCAGTAAAACGTGCCACTCAAGAAGAAGTTCAGCTAGCACAGGTGGTGTGTTTACTTTGCAGATCTCGTAGTGCCATGTGATCAATCAGTGGATGGGGAATATGAAAGGAAGAAGTTGAGATGACAGTAACCTCGCAGGGACACAGAGCAGTCATCATACATGCAAAAGGAATTTCTAATAGTTAAGAAAGTTAGGAATTCATGGTCCTCAGCCCACAAACACAATTGAAAAGAAACAGGAGTGACTCCATTTAAAAAGAAAATGAACTTGAAATCTCTGGGTATATTTGTTTTAAATGTATTAAAAAAAAATCAGAGAAGCCATTTGTCACTTTCCTTTCTATTACCCTTGTGGAAAATAAACAAGATTATTGTTTCAGGCCAGAATGCTTAGATATGGTCTATTATTCAAGTGATGCTACAATGAAATTCCTGATGTTATTATCCACTATTTGGCATCTTTTGTAAATGAGGGTATATACAGTAGCTGGTGCAATTTCAAATGAAACTAAACTCTCTGATTACTTGAATTGTTTCAGGAATCTACTAGAAGGATTACGTGAGCTATTTGAAGGGTTCAACCTGTGTCAAGGGAGGAGAATAAATACATACTTGGACCTACACACACATAGACACACTCACCCTCCTATGACCTAGATACTAACAACCATGAATGATAATTGTATCTAATCCTGGCCTTTGAAAAAAGCCATTAATTTCTGGTTACTTTTACAAAAACTTTAGCAACATGGGATTTTTGCCTGTAGCTGAGGAACTTTTTAACCACTTATTGTATATTATTTATCTTAGTTTGGTACATTGTTATAACATCAACAAATATAAGTTTGTGAGACTGCATTTAAAATCGGATCATAATAATGCTTTTCCCAGTCTTACAATCCAGGGGTAAACCATAACTGTGTCAAATAAAATGCAATTTAAAAGCGATTAACAGACAATTTGAAATCACAAAAGTTCATTTTAAACGATTATGTACTAGTGTAGAAATGAGCAACATACATCAGAAATCTGCATAGTTCTATTATCTGAGGAACAGCACACACAGTATGTTGAGTGATGGTGAAAATACATGACGACAGAAGCTCATTATGTGCTACATTACTGCAGGTCGTAACTAACGGAGAGATAAGAACAGCACAGACTTTTCCCGTTTACCAGAGCACCGACACACTTCAGCTGACTGGACCAAATAAACAGAGGCGGCATCATATGCTTTGTTGCTCCTTTCTCACAGTGCAAGGACAAAACTGCTGATTCCATAAAATGATGCATATTATTAAGGCTACTGAATAGGCTGGTGTGAGACATATGTAAATATAAATCCACTACAGAACCCTTCTCCTATAAAGCAGGCATCATATGAGCTAAATGAAAACTGGGTCTCACACTGTATCATAGTCAAGTGATCCACAACCTGCCTGCAGCACAGACCAGACTGCACTTAACTATTATGTCTGCTTTAGGTGTTATATTACTTTCCATCATCAGTAGATTATAGAGTAATGTATATAAAACAGTGCTCATTAGTGAAGTGAAGTGAAGTGACGTGTGCAGCCAAGTATGGTGACCCATACTCGTAATTTGTGCATTTAACGTGCACACACACAGCAGTGAACATACACACCGTGAACACACACCCGGAGCAGTGGGCAGCCATGCTGTGGCGCTCAGCGCTGGCTATTCACTCTGCCTCACCGACAATTCCTGCCGGACCTGAGACTCGAACCCGCAACTTTTCGGGTTGCAAGTCTGACTCTCTATCCATTAGGGATATATCTACACATAATTTGTAAGAACGTGTTAAACTGTCAAAGATGATATTTTACAGTTAAAAGTCACTTTTTTCTTGAATTATCAAATTAGACCTTAATCTAATCGTTACTGTGCAGACTTTGACGCTACAAGACCTTTTACAGATTCACCTGCTCTTTTTTCTAAGTGGGAGAATCAGTTTTAATTTTAATTAACTGGTGAACGATAGAAAACAGAACCTTTTAAAGAACCTGTGTAAATCGTGGATGTTTTTCAAAACCAAAAAAAAATTCTTCTATTTCTTTTTTAATTTATACTTTGACAATAAAAAGTAAAGTAGACAACATTTGGAAATAGCAGGGTTTTTAGTCTTTGTGTACAAATAACCCAGAATGAAAACATTCCCTGTGTCACCCAGTGCTGAGGGGAAATTATTTATTTTGAAATGAAAATAAACAATCATGCATTCACAGCAAAAAATAGAACTAGCCTCACTTCTACCATTCACCAATAACCATTACTGATGGATTTCTGAGCTGACATGAAGTCTTAAGTATTCAGATCACACCGACTCTCCTGACATGAGGGTCCTCCACTCCTCTGCTGGTGACCTTCACAGCCACGTGCTCGGCAGACACTGCTCAGATCAGGTATGGCCTTTAAAGACAAGTGGCTCTTGCTGGGCACCACTCAGGAGTCTAAAGAGGCAAAGGAGACATGCGTAAACTTGTCTGACTGTCAGGGAGGTTAAGGGATTCAAAATCAGTGTTAATGTGACCGCCCCATCTCAAAGAGTCTAATCCAAGATAAGAAGCTGCTAAACTGACCTCAGACCAAAACCTCACTTATCAGGTAAAATAGGGAGAAGCGGATTTTTCTTTATTAGCTTGAAGATATTAAAAGAAGGATCCAGCATGGTGTATCTGTGGTTGCAAATGGAAAATAAAAAGGCAAAAGCTGAGTGTCAGCTCTGCTCTCAGTGTTCTGACACTGAAAACCTTAAGCTGGGGTATGTGTGACATTTTAAAATGTGTTCGTAGCTGCTTAAGACAAAGCTTTCAAGGGGATTTACAAATATTTTCCATGAGAGTTTCATTTTTTGTTCATTTTGTGTCACTAAATCAAGCTGAATACTTTTAAACACTTGTATGAGCGTGTCAATGTTACTGAGTGTGCACAAAAGAGTTAACTGAACCTCAACTACAATACAAGCACAAGCACAATGCTTATGTGAAATCTAAATGTCGAAGGACCAAAGTCTCTTGGCGAATATTAACGCTGATGTGATTTATCAGTCGGGGCACAAATGACAAAGTCTTTTGGTCCAAGAGTTTGGTTGACTTTGTAAACAGATGGTGCGTTTTACAACAGCCAGCAGGCAGGACAACCACCAAGGACATGTTACAGAGTCAATTATTCAGCCCCGACCTGGGAAATAATAAATATTCAAAATCAGGAGCATATTGTCATGAGGCTGTATATATATATATATATATATATATATATATACATATATCTCACACAAAAGACTATTTCATCTTTCACATAAGTACATTTTTCAAACAGCTGTGATAAATTACGTAAGTGTTGTGTAGTAGCATTAAATGTCAGTTTTCAAGCCCAATCTCAAGAATAAAATCCTTTCCAGCTGTAGAGAACTTCAAGCTTCGATCATCTCAGTGTCCGCATGTCACAGCCTGCCCAGCTACTGTCTATTTCAGTCTTGGTGAGAAGACAGCAGTAAACAAGAAGAAGTTAAAACATCAGGAAAACGTACAAAGTTTCTTCTCTCTGAAGGTGGTGGAGACCAAAACAGAGAAATTTAAGGTGGACATAGCCTCACACACACACTATCTGTAGGCATAAACAAGGGAGAGGGAAAAGAGCTAAGTTGCTACTGCATTCAACATGTTTCCTCTGCAGTTTATTCGCATGGATGGTGTGCACTTTTGTCTACTCAAAACTGAAGTCTAATCTTGTAAACAGTGGGGGACATTTTTAGTGTGAGAACTAATGAAGACGTAACCTGGCCTAAAAAAAACAAAAAAAAAAACATCAACAGCTAGAAGTCCAATATAAAGCAACAAAAATACACTGTGGTGTCGCAAAAAAGTTGTTAAAAATGTCTTTTTCTTTCAAGGAACCACACTACGACACTAACACTGAGATTATCTCCCTTAAATACGCTGACGTCCACAATCACAAAAATCATTAATGCACTTTGCTTTGAGGTTTGTCCACAAAATGCACCTCAAAAAATGCCCAAAGATGAAGGCAGCTGTTAGAGGAAGCAACACAAAAATCACTGGCCTGCTTGTGGGATTCTCTTGAATATATGAGCTTAGTAGCCCACACAGCACTGCCCAGGAGATCAGTAAGCAGTCCTCTGATATGGTGTTGTTTGCAGCTCAGAGGACTGCTTTTATAGAGCATAGCAGTATTTGGCTATTGGGTCCAACTGTAAATAAAATGATGTTGTTTTACTTGCAGTCATGTTAGCATGTTAAAATAAAGTATCTTCAAATGGCATATTGGACCGCTGGGTGTTTTTTCTTTAATAAACTACTTGATATATATATATATATATATATTAAAAAAAAAAAAAAAAAAAAGTTAAATGTGCTAAGGCTGAGATTGTTTTAAATTCTGAAAGGAACATATTTGATTAAATGTAGACTAATACATTTACCAGGACATTCATTTCCTCCATGACAGACACAGCCAGAGGAGAGCGACCGACTGAGGCTCTGCTGGCACCTGGCCGTGTGTTTCTTCATGTCTGCCTTGGGGAGCGGCTCACATGACAACTGAGCGTGGTGTGCAGTCTCAACTGTGGCTCAGTCGTCTCTCCCCCTCCCTGGAGAAGGTGACCTCTTTAAAATTCTCCTGCAGGCATCCGAACTGCACCGTTGTCATGGGATGCCCAAAGCTGAGCGCGACACCGAGGGAAACTCAGACAAAGCCACTCTACCTACTTCATAGAAGTCTCTGAAAATCTCTAAGCTTAAATCTGCCTCCACACACAAGTCTGTTTTCAATGGGCAGCGCTAACAGAATCAGTGAAATAAAAAGCTGCCAAACAACAGCAAAAGGACACTTTTGAATACAGTTAGCCTAACAACGCCTACTCCCAAAGTAGACCAATGCAGATAACAGCTCCTGTTCCAAATTAGCTGAACTGCAAAGAGCCCTGCACCCCCACACCACCCACTCTTGCCAATTCCCTGATCAGAGCTAATCAAACAGATTATTTCTTGATATCTTCTTTCTTTATCTATGACAACTGCAAAGTTGCTAACTGAAAGTTGAGCAGTTCTCCTCCTTTTTCTTTATTATATTCTGCAAGTTTTATTCAAATTTCATTAATTCATGAACTTTTGTTGCTCTGAAAGTTGATTCATAATCTGAAGTCACACACACACAACCGCATACATATATAAAGCACAGATATTTGCATCTGAGCCACATACACTGCAGTGAAGCAGTCTGGTTCTTACCCATCAGACAGAGCTGCACCAACTGCCTGTTCTTTTTCAGCTCTCCTACCAAAAAACTCCTTCCCATCTCTTAAGCAAATAAAATTGCCATTTTCTCTTGGGCAAACAGGGACGCGCACATCACATCAATCTATTTCATAATGCAAAAAGACTCCAGCTGTAATGGCCTCGCATCATCCTGAAAGCAAGTCTCCTGAAATAGAAGAGAGGCATTTGAACAGCACAGAGACAAGAGTCAAGGCATAAACAGAGCAGTGTTTAATAAAGCAGAGGGGCTCTCTGTTAGTCACCTGGTTTCTTATTCAGCCATGCAAAGTGCTAAGGTTAGGCCAGATTAGATATGACAAGCTGGATCTTACAAGATGGGGGGGGGGGCTGGGAGAGGGGGGCTTTGAATTCATAGTATAAAATATTTGGTGTGTCTGACAGCATGTCTGACAGTGCTTGGCCCTCTGTGCCGTTTGCTGTTTTCTGACGCAGGACAGGCACAAAGGCTCTGCTGACTCCTCTGTTCCTACCCTCACTCTTCATCTCCGTTCAGTCTCATTTTCTTTTCATTTCGAGACTTCTTCATCTGTGAGCAGCTGTGACAACAATGCTGAGCTGCAGCAAGAAAAAAATCTCTACTTTAGCCAAAATAAACCCATTGCTTCTGAGCTCTTTGCCCAAAGGCATGATCAGACATTTAAGGTAAGAGCTAGATAAGGGTGACATGGTGATGGACTAGGTCAATAGTGAAAATCACCTTGTGGATTGATTTCTAAGTTCTTTAAGTGGTAGTATTATGGGCAGAGTGGTGAGAAGGATAAAAGGTTAAACACTAATTGTATATATTAATGTAGAAATGTGGCTCAGCTTAGACTGCAGCTTCATCACACACAGCAAAGGCTGTCTTAATATTGTTACACTGATATTAACTGTTCGAACAGGGTTTTAATTCCTGCACACACATTTAACTATTGTGTGTAATATATAGGATTGTTTTCGATCATTTTGCATGAGTTCAATAAAGCACTCTGATTTGTTGCATATTTGCTAGATTAGCCTGAACATTCCCTTATTTGGTGTTTTGATGATGACACTAAAGGAAATCACCTTCTAACGTCGCTAACAAATCTCCCTCTCCAGATGTTTAGTGGGGTCACAATCCACAAAGGCCATAAGCTTCAGATTATTTACATAGTCACCAAACCACAATACTATTTAAAAGTCGTAAAGTAAATAATAAAATTATTTATCTGCTTCCATTTCAAGGTTGTGATGCTGTACATCCTGTCACACTGTTATTAGTAAGACTTCTGATGTCCTACTATGACAAATCAAAATGTCAGCTGCCCCCCTCATGACCCCTGTGTGGAACCATCTGCATTTGCTGTTTAATTGGCCAACAGCTAAAAATGCTGTACAAAAAGAAGAATCAAAGAGATGGTGAATGCAGACCACATGAAGGATGAATAAATAAAAGAATGAGAACAGCCGATAATGACCAGTGTGCAGAGTGCTCTAAGGAATACAGGAACTGTCCATGGTCCTGGAACAATGATCTCTGCAGAGACTATTTACACTGGAACAGTGATCACTTTAAACAAATACTTGATAGACGTGTCAGTGGACACAGAGCAGAAATGATCTAAAAGTACATTTTCTATTCACCCTTTGCCAGTTTAGCAATTCATGCATGCTACATTGGTGCAGTGATGACTGTGGTTGAGTATACTGGCAGATGCCCACAGCACAGACTATCTGTAATGAGGCAGAGAGCTGAAACTCCTCTTGTCAAGGAAAGAAGAAAGATTTACAACGTGATGCAAGAGCTTAAAGTTATGCAGTGTCTTTTTGAAGGTGACTATGGCTGCACTAGTGTGTTACAGTTTCTGCTGTGTGAGTCTGTCACTCAATCTGTTCATTGGACAAGATGTGTTTTCTTATCTGAAAACAAAAACAGAGACACTGTTTGTTTAGATAGATGGTTTAGGGTGACGTGGGTCTAGAATTTACAAATGATCCATGCTGAGAAATAAAACAAATTGCTGGGAAAAAAAACAATGTATATTTTATACCTAATCTCTTATTATCCTGTACTTAATAATATCCCCTATATAACTGATTAGATACAGTGGGCTCAATACTGCAGCGTGGGGCAGAAAGTCTGCAGGTTACATGTTGCTTGATGTTGTTTTTTAGCTGCACTGCCTCTGTATGCATGGCTGTGCAAGGATCAGTTGGTGCCATTTTTGGCATTTGGCAGGGGGGAGTGAGTGCTTGATGACAGAGGAGGTTCGGTTGATGCAGAAGCAGACAGCTAACGCCTCAGCTGTATCTTCTCAGTGAATGCACACCCACTTTGAGGTTTTCACCAATGAGGTCACTGCACAGTACAGACACACACGTACACACACACACACACACACACACACACACACACACACATATGCATGCACGCACGCACACACGCACACACACACACACACACACACACACACACACAGCTGTCTACTAAGCTGTCTAAAGAAGCTGCTCTAAACACTATTAACAGCTGTAAATCTAAAGACAAGCTGATTCCCAAGGATAATCTAAAATGTATTCAACACACTGAATTAAAAACAATTATCAAAAGTCATGAAAAGTAACAAACCAAGAGAATAAAGGCTTTGTTTTATTTGTTAAAATGTATTAAATTTGGAATTGTCCTTTCTAACCTTGGAGATTTTTAAAGTGGTTGTCTTGTGTTTTCTCATCTGCATTTGTTTTTTTTTTTTTTTTTTAATCCTTTGAAATCCATCTTACAAAAGCAAACCTTTAGGTTGCTACTTGGCTATTCTGTTACATGTGTATCCCAGTTACACTTCCCTTTGCTCTTTGTATATTCTCTATGAAGCATAATAGAGTCCTTGAATGGTGGAGGAAGACAGATCTCTCGAAGCGGATGAGCTTGATGGCCAGAGATTCATCAATATCAGGGCCCACAAAGGAAAACAGTGTTTACCCACGGGAGAGGGAGGTTCAAAGCCTATTGATATGTGTCCATCTCCGAGCGAACGTGAAGTAAGGAGTTCACAGAGTGAAACAGCTGCTTGGTGCCATTCACCTGTGCTCTCTCTCTGCCTATCTCTTAATGAGCCTGTGTGCCTGACTGCTGAGTGAAGCTCTTTAGCAGCGCGCAATTAATCATATGTTTCCTTGCGGAAAAGAAATCAACCAGACATTCGGCAGCAGGAAGATCACAAACCAAATGCAAATTCTCCACCATCCCAACTATCTCCATTTGTCAGAGTGGCAGGAGAATGCTGCAGTTAAGGTTGTTAGATTGTAGCCCTTTAGTTTGATGTTAACAAACAGAAATTTAGATCTATCTTGCAGTGTGTTGAGTATATAAATTAGGAGAACTACAGTACACAGGAGACACAGAAAGATCTCACACACTCATGCACTGTACTTATGTACAATTTAGAGGTACATTGCTTGAGTATTTTGCTTTTTTACTCCTTTATACTGTTACTTTACTGTGTTTCAGAGGGAAATAATTTGTACCCTTTATTCCACTACATTCAGTTACTGATTACTAAAGCTGGATCAATAAAACAAATAATAAATCCTGATGTATTATTATAGCATAATAACAGCTAAAATTCACAACTAGCAGTAAGAACTTAAAATACCTTTACCTTTTACAAATACTTATAAATATTAATTACATTCAAATATAATACAGATGCTGCTATTCTGAAATAAATCATTAATCATAATTTTTTACATTTGGTGCATCAGGTATATATTAATATTTGACTGAATGACATTTTAAAAATAAAAAATAGTCAATATAACTAATAGATTAATATTACATATAATATTAAAAATAAAATTATGTGTAATACTAGAGTTATCACACTAATCTGTAGTATCACTTTAGGACGGGCACAATGATAAATAACTTTCCATCACTGAGAATCGTAAGAGATCACCTTAGGAGATGACCAGGAGGGAGAGGTGCAAACTGTAATGCAACACAGCCAACAGTCTCTCTACATTGCGTATCAAAAGATGAATGTCCTGAACTTCTCTTTATATTTGCATCACGAAATGATGAGTCTCAAAATCGCTTGAGGCCCTGATGTCTTGGAAATGTTTATGATGACAGAAGTTGGATTGTGTTTCTCTTGGCATCAGCAGGATCTTTGTTTTCTAAGAGCCCGTCTGTAGACATTATTAAAAAACTGCAGCTTAAGGCACTTAGATAGTGACTCCATTGCTGGGTCCCAATGGTTTTCTCATTGCTAAAAGCAGCTATTAGAATTACCAAAACGTATTTTTCTACAAAACTGAATTTTTGTAATATAAATGTTATGTTTATTACTGAAATATTATACAGTTACATTGAAGTCGTTTTAAATTTGCATGAATGGTCTTTTACCATAATTAAGCTGTATATGTAATTTTGCAGTAAATTAGCTAAAAAAATCTGTTGGGATCCTCCTCTCAGTGACCAGCTGGTATTGCCCAGATGTTTCTCGGTTCAAGGGGTCTTTTCTGCCAGCGGCCATTAGTCTGTTTAATGAGGACATTTCATAGCAGGTACGTCATCCAGGATAAATAGGTGAAGTTACACTCCAACAGCTAAACATATCTTTAATGACCCATGTGTTTGAAGCCATAAAGTCCATTTTTAACATTTCTCCTGGATCGCCGAGCCTGTGTCAGTTTCACATTGCGCATCTATTTTGTTTATCAACCAATTCTGTTGAGACACAGGCTGGATGAGAGAATCCTGTATAGCAGCCAATGAACTCTACTATTTAATAATCATTATGAATTTGTCCAAACCACTACAATACTGCTGTCAGAGGAAAAGTATCTCCGACATGAAAGTGAGGCTGAACCTACACAATGTTGATACCATTTCCAATTTGAAATACACATCAGAAATTAAATATGCAGCTCATGCATGGGTACATTAAGTGACATCTGTGTTCATTTTATTTTATATTACAGTCAATTCCATCATACAGATATAGTTTTGGAGGTACTGTCTTTATCCCTTCAGACTATGCTAAAAAATTCCTCTTGTGTGTTATGAAGCAGAGACAGATCTCACTTCTACACTATTTACAGCAGGGGAGCAACAAAGACTTTTCCAGTTTCAAGCTGACTGTAAGAAGCCTTTGTTTTTGATAAAAGGCCCCGTTCAGACGTGGCAAGTGTCTTGTTATAGGGCCAACATTACACATATCATTGTAAAATGCCTCTGCAGCATATTACTGTCAGTCTTGCACAAACTATCAACAGTCGTTCACACAAGCATCTCTCAGGAGGCCCCTGCTATGGTCTCTCTCAGGGCCTAAATAGAGCTCTCTCCCTGTAATGAAGATTAAACTGACAGCTGGATGAGTGGCGGCTGTATTGCTCCATAGCCTTGATGGGGAGGAGCAGGAAGGGCCTGGCAGCCAAAATAGGATGGCTAACTAGCCTCTCAGCAAACACAAGCTGTGCAGCATGTGAGAATCCATCCTAAACTACAGTGTTTACACTGTGTCGCTCTGTGGAGACGGTCAGAGTATTATGGATGGGGGCCCATCAGCTTCAATCCAGCAGGTGAAAGAAGCCAACAAAGTCAAGCAGAGCTCTAAGGGTCACAACAGGAAGCACTTCTGAGAAGGTTGATTGTGCCCAGGAGAAGCTATAAACTTTTAATCATTTTGTCTCAACCACAACTAATTATCAGTTTCTGCAATCTGCCACAGAAAGAGAGGCACGTGGGCCCGACCACCGAAACTGAGCACAGCTCCCTCCCATTCTCTGCACCCCCGAATTTGAGAGCAATAACAACCTCTTCAATTAGGTCAATACATCATGCTAAACACACACGTCAGAATCATGGAAGTGTAGGTGATGTCTTTGTTTATTATAAGGGTTTAAATGAGCTTTTAGTTTGTGTCAGACCAATATGAACATACTGCCAAGAAAGTGAGCCACAAAATGGCTCTGTCAGTTTCATGAGTGAGTTGTAGATTAGACACCCACCTGAAGTGGAGATATATAAAGTAAGACAGGGAAAGAGGAAAAGGAGTGGCCTAGAAATGCTCTATGTATATCAGTTTAAAAATACTTGGAATGCACACTTCAGAACAGTTTAGCACATTTAAGAGAAGAGACTGCACCCAGAACTCCTGCACATCTACCAACAAACAGCTCGTTTCCAGCTTGTAGATCTGTGAAGTCAGATTGCCGTGCTGTGCCTTAACGCGGTCTCTTCTGATGCTGACCCTCAGAGGACGACGAAGAACCAAGTCTGTAAATAGGTGGCCTACATGGAGGGAGCAGGAGGCTAAGGAGCACACGCAGAAAGTTAAGAGTATGTTGTGCTCTGCCTTTATATAATCCAATTAGAGCTAAAGGATAATCAGAGAGTGCTGAGGATTAGAGACTCAGACGACGGGAATCGTACTACGGCACAGACTCAGCGGCACCTGTGAATGACTCATTCCTCGGAAGCAAGGAGCTATTGAGTTTCTCTGTGAGCAGCATTCAGCCACATATTGAAGCAATTTAGGATCATTACTGCCATAGATTAAAGTGTATCAGACCACTTAACATGAAGATTGAGGATGAGGGATTTAAATATTAAACACTGATCATATACACCGTATAATAACACATCTGCAGGAGCAGGGCTTGGCATGACAGTTACTTTTTCCACTTTCTCAAGCAGTGAGATGTTCTTCACTACTCCTCCGTCTTCTGCCGAACGTACCCTACTAGTGTTTGCATAGGTGTGTGAAAGTGTGTGTTTTACTTTCTCTTACCTCTGTCGGTGTCGTAAAGGTAGACGAACCTCTCCCAGTTGTAATGGTCCAGCAGACTGAGAATGGCTCCTCGCAAACTAGGCCTCATCTGGATGACAAACTGCACGTCAGCATCAATAGGGAAGCTGGGCGTAATGAAGGAGGTGTGCAGCGCCCCGCAGAAGGAGGTCAGCGTGTTCATGGACTTCCTGTCATAAAAGCCGAAGATGGCGTAAACTCCTCTGGAGAACTGGGAGCAGACTGGTGACAGAGACAGAGTGCAGGTTCAGCATTGGGACGAGCACAGAGTCAAAACCGAGAAATTTATGATCAGATCTTCCTTCAGTCATGGAGGTTGTAAATAAAATGGCCCAAACCAGCTTTTCAAACTAAATTTTACACCAAAGTTTCATAAAATATTAAAAGTTAAGATTTAAGCTCCAACATAAGGTTGAGATGGGAGAGAATACATGATGGCATTAATCATCTGACAGAAGCAATGGCTAGCTGAATAAATGAGTGCCATGTGGGATGTCTGCTCCCCATGGCCATACTCTGCTGGCTGGTGCCCTTCACTTCTCCTTGGTCTAAATGCAACTGCTTGGGCAATCAACTAGATATAATGGGGAAATCAGTGCACTGGGCACAGCTCTCAGTGGACAAATACCATGAAACATGAGCATGCAAATGTGCAAGTGCAGGGCCGTGCTGCAGTATAAAAGATTTATATCAAGCCCTATCTGCTGCCATCTGCGGGCCTTTGGAAATGAGCTCCAGCCATAAGAACGCAGCGCACCAGCCCCTCTGTCTTACAAGGTGTTAACTCTTTCATTGTATTTGTACATAATAAGGTGATTTAATAGCCATAAATAGGACTGGATCAGGAGTATGACCATTACTTTAATTTTACTAAAAACCAAAGCTGTTGGTCAGTGGAGTAGGTCTGTTGTTTTCTGACCCTCTGCTCTACTGCTCACTGAAGCTGCTCACTAATCAGTGTTTAATGGTGTTATAATCTACTTACTGAGCTTTAATGAAGTGGCTTTTTTATGAATTTGTAGGTTGAAATCCAGTTGCCCTGTTCAAAGAGCTCTCTGTAATTAACAATATGACTTTCTAGTAGGAATCAATAATCAGAGTAAAAATTGACTGGTGCATTGTTAAATCCTAATACCAAGTTGTAAATGATTACAGTACTTGTTGTAGAGTCACTAAATGGAAGTATTTGTTGAGTTATGAGTTCATGAGTTCATAAGATAAGAGTTTAAAGAAAAAGCTGTGCTTTCAGGTAAATTCACACAGAGCTATTCACATAGCAATGTTCCCTTCATTAGGTCACTATTGAAAACACAATATTTAAAAAAAGCATTCAAAGATCATACAAATCAACTAAATGCATTAGTTACTACAAAGAATGTATTGCTAATATCTGGGAAATATATTTTAGCAAACATTGCTCAGAAAATATATTTTACATAAATGCACTTTAGATATGATAGAAATTCCCACACATGTACATCTGCAAATGCTGTGAAATAGATCCACAGGTCTGTGATTTCTCTGTGTTATGTTATAGTTCAGGTCTGTATTTTCAAAGAGTTGTTTCTGTTCAGCCTGATTTTAACTTTTAATTCACCTACACGTGTATGATAGCTCAGTTCAGTCAACTTTCCCTCAGCTGTTTTGTCATTTCATTTTCTCAGCCCTCGACTTAATGCTGCACACACGTCAGCTCTGCTATGGCTGTTGAAAGGTCGGGTTGACAGTGTCACCCTGTAAGAAATATACAAACACAAGGCGTCCATAAAAATGAAATAGCTGCACCTGTTTGAGATGATGCAGTTATCAAGGACAAATATCTTCCAATAGTGATGATGCCGCACCATTGTTTTATATTATGGCACAATCTTCAAGCTTCATTTTGAGGTTTCAATGGGTTTTTGGTGAACAATTAAATAAATCTCTCTCTTCATGAATAGGAAAATGTCAGAGCGGCCAATTTTTTTTCACATTTCACATGCTTCAGTTGTTCTTTTTGGAATAACATTATCTAATACTACATGAATCCTCCTAGCAATGCATATTTCAATTCTCATCAGCCTGTAAATTGCCCATAGGAGTGAGTGTGAGTGTGTGAGGTTGTGTGTCTCTATGTGGCCCTGTGATGGACTGGTGACCTGTCCAGGGTGTACCCCTGCCTTTCACCCAAAGAGAGCTGGGATAGGCTCCAGCAGATCTCTGTGACCCTAAAGAGGAATAAGTGGGTATAGATGATGGATGGATGGATGGATGGATGGATGGATGGATGGATGGATGGATGGAATTCTCATCAGCAACAATTTCTATCTCCTAGAAGTCACCCATAAAATTATTCACCTCTAAGCTCAACCAATATTACCCATTTCCATTTTCAAAAATTCTGCTAAAGGACTAATGAAATAACACATTTGTGCTCATGAAGCAATAAACACCAGTAAACTACAGCAAATTCCCCTGATCAGGGTCAACAATGAAGATACGCATCATTTACTTTATTACACAGGGGAACTGAGCTACTTTTTGTACTGCAGGCATTTTTGTTTAGAATACTAACAAAGGTTTAATCTGCATAGTTAATATCCAAATATGGAAATATTTGCTTTTCTTCAGTCTCTGACTTCCATCTTATTTTCTCCATCACCTAACAACCACCCACATTTGCTTGTCATTACTGTCATTACCGCCTGTATCTTGCTTTCTCCCATACTCTCCATTTCTCTGCTTCTCTTCAGCCCTCACCAACTTGTCAAACTTAACAGGGAGATGCAGCAGCCCCAGTAGCTCCAATGCTGTCTCATGTCTTCCAGAAACTCAGGGCTTTGCAGCTTTGAGAGTCTCTCCTGTCGACAGCTGGGGAATTTTTCTGAGTCTATCATAAAACTCGCTGATGTAGGGATGAACCTGTACCGTATGTGCACAGCAGAGCTGTGTCTACAAAGAGAATACTTAAAGCTCTATTGCTGAGGGGGAATAGAGGGGAGCTGCTGTCCTCTTCTGAAAAAGGAACACCAGATGCTGTGAGGAAATCGAACTTTATGCATATAAGAAGGTGAGAAGGAGTCACAAATAGATGGAGGGAGCTCTATTTGGAAAGGGTCAGAGCTTTGACCTTTGAGGGGATTGGATATTGCATTTGAATGAAGTGAGGACAACGTCGTTTCTTTCTGTGGTGATAACAAGAAACTTGGTGATAACTTGTTTACATGCGTACTGCTGCATGTTGGGAAGTTATTTTTCTACTGCTTCTAAGAGCAGTGCCTGCAGCGATACCAGAGGAGCAAAGAGCAGCACGACTTCAGCTAGTTTTCCCAAGGGAGGGGGAGTTGGTCTCAGTCTCCAGGGTCACAGGTTTAGTAATAGAGGATGGCAGAGGACACAGCACAAACGCACGGCTTCTGTCCCCAAATTACTAAATCTAAAACGATGGGGTCAAATGGAAAGTAAAAACATTGTGAAGTTGGCCCACCAGCCAACGCAAAACTTCGCAAAAACAGTCTCAATTGTTTTTGCTCCGTTTGTGCCGGTTTGTGCTGTAAACATTTTCGTTTGTGCTGCTTTGGTTTTTTAGATATAAAAGATTTATTTAAAGGTCATTCTCCGGTCACTCAGCCCCCCCACATGCTCCAAATTCACCCAAAATAAGCTCAATCATCACTGCTGTGTTTGTGCTGCTCGAAGTTTCGTCTGTGTGGTTTTGGGGTTTAGTTAAGTTACCGATCGACTGTGTGTTTCCAATATACCAGACACAGCGGCTCACAAGACGTGAGCTACATAAGCTTTGTATGTGTATTATATGTATGTAGGCATGTACCTCATGGCTCAATGAATTAAGCCAAAATTATTTTACTTGTGCAACTGAATTAAAGTGTACTATCGAACATCCATTAACACAAATAATGGACCTTTAAAAACTTAAAAACACTGACAAGCCATGTCTGTCTTCAAACCAAAAGTGCCACACAGAATAACAGATTTAAGTGCAAACTCCATCAAGCCTGACTTCCAGAAGAGCAGAAACAACTTCTCCAAACAGGAGTAGGAAAACAAGGGTGTGTGGCATACAACAAAATACTTGTGAGATTAAATTTAAACAGTACAATCAATCTTTTGTATATAACACTGCATGTGGGCAGATTTAGTTTTTTTCTGACATTCCTGTCACTCCACTTCTCAGGTCATCATACATTTCCCAGACACATGGAGACCTCCTGCAGTAGGCTACATAATGTCCAAGACTAGCCTGGGTTAAGCCTCTTTTGAAAGCGATGACTGGCCTTAAAGGAAATCTCTCTCCCTGGAGCATCAGATTGGAGGGAAATTCAATCAACGGAAATTCAATGGAGTTGCTTCCCAGGTCAGTGTCAATCCACAGAAGTTCTCCCAGACTGTAACTGTGAGACACTTTCCCTGCACAGAGCTCTTCTCCTGATGTAGAGTCTGTCTTGAATGCAGAGGGACACTGTGATGGACTTTGGATTGGCCTGAGGCAGGGGGACCCCGGAAGGTTAAGGCCTTCTTCCACTGCTGTCTGAAGATGAGCAATGCCAGAAGCCTGCAGTACAGCAACAGAAGTACAAACAAATGGTATTTCCCTTGTTGCTTGTGTGCTGAGACTGCAATACTGTGAGGAGCACTGCTTTGTGAAGTAAACACATGAATGTTTTGTCATTGATTTTTCAATGATAGTGGAGATGTGGCACTGTGTATCGATTTGGAGAGCACCAGACTTCAGTTGGACAGGGTTGAATATTCCACTCAGCAGCTCTGCCCTCTGTATGTAGGCCTGTGCATTCAGACCCTTTGTGCTGATGGTTTTCACTAGCTGGAGGAGGTTTTTGGAGTCCTCACCACAAACAAAATTTGCAAAGGTGACACTATCACAGAAAGCACAACATAAGCATTGACAAAAAGCATCAAATGCACATGTGTTCAGCACAGAGATTCTTGATTTCCTGAGTTTAACAGGTTGTTGATTATTTCCATTTTTCAACAGTTCCACTTTCAGTCTTTCCCCCCTCACAGATGGATCTGCATGGAGCCATTCAGGACAAGGAGATAGATAGGAATTCCTCTTTCTCTTTTTGGGTGGAAGAGCTCAGCCTCTCCAGTTTTCAACAGGGTCTTCTTCTGTTGGATGGATGGATGTTTGTGACAATGTCAGACTTCCCAGAATAGGAAGCATCCATTCCTGGTTTTACATCTACACTGTAAGTTATGGTTGGTAGTTGATTGGCTTCTTTGACGATCACTGTTGCAACAGCTACATCTTCTTCACCCTTCTCTTTACTATTTTGTTCTGCAGAACAAATGTGCATGTTGCCTTCAAGGACAGATGTCGAGCAATGAATCGATCCATCCAAATCGGCAAGTTTTCATGCTTGAAAAGGCCACGTTTAATGTTCTTGAACTCTGCTTCAACATTGGCTGAACTTGTGATGACTGTCACCCACTGCCGTTGGTCTGTCTGTGTTTGGTCACCCACCCACTGCGTTTGATCTGCTTTATCCAGGTCCTCAACCTCTACATCTGGAATGACGACACACTCTTCTGCAATTCGGGCTTTCAGGTATTTCCTGCACCTTTCTGATATGAGGGGGACTCCAGCCACAATAGTAATGCTGCTGCGTAGTAGCTCTTTAGCATCGTCCATGGACTGTGACTTAAGAAGCTGTGCCACTGACCTCACAAAGAAATCTTTAAGGCGATGTTTTTTTTTTCTTCAAGCAGTCCCACTGGCAGATCATCTTGATGCAGTGTGCAACAGCAACCCGGACAAAACAAGGTGGCAAGTAAGACGCCACAACACACACTGATGTTGGTCTTCAGATCAGGATGAGGAGTAAAAGCCTTGACCAAAGCTCGGAGCAAAGCCAGTGAAAAGTCACTTACAACGTGTTCTGGAGTTGGTGCACCTGCACGTATCCATTCTGTCAGCCAATGTCTCTCTGACAGCATGCACGACTGGGACACTTGAGCTCTCATTACCTGCCAGAATGCCCTGATATAAGAAGACATGGCCAGACATCCTGTTTGGTCTCTGTAGTTTCCTCACTACTGAGCCAGTTGCATCAAAACTCACAGTGGGGTTAGTAGAAGTCTTTGATAATGACTTGTACATATACATTTGTGTTGACTCCAATAGTGACAGAAAGACTTGTCCGGTCCAATGTCTTTAATGCTAACACTGTGAGGTGCGCTGTACTTTAACATCTGCAGTGACAAAATAGGATCCTTGTCGCCTAGTTCTAAGGTATTTCTCTCTTGCGTTGCTTTGCGCAGGGTGGCCAAATTAGGCAGATGGCTTGGCTCAGGATCTCCAAAATCCATCAGCTTTGTTGCCTCCGATGCCCTCCATACATGGGGTTCCATTCTACCCTCACACAGTTCTTTGGATATCTGCTCACGCAAGTTACCAGACATCGGACGCTTGGAACAGCCAGTGTGCAGGGAGTCACCTGTGTTTTTAATGAAACGCTTTAGCACCATTGGGCTGTTCATTTCAGGCTCTCTGTCACATTTAATGTGAATGTGGCCATGACACTCCTTACACTTGCCTCTGATTTCTATGTATCTCTCTGTGGCTGATGGATAGACCTTGGCTCTTTTAAAGGCAAATGTGCAGGGGCTTTTCACTTCTTGCCAAATGTGATGATTTATCACATGCGTGCAGCTGCCAAGCTTCAAAATTGTGTATTCCCTTTTTTTGTGTTTTAGAGATCTTGTTTTTGTATTGAACTATTTAAGGCATAAATTCAATCCATTTCTGAAATGGAACTTCAAGATCAAAAGTCCAGCAATCTTTTGGTCTGGGGGAACGGGACCCTGGCTCAAAATCAGTGTCATCACTACTGCCACTTGTTTCGATATCACTTTAATGAGTAAACCCTAAAGCAGTCCAGATATTGTGTCTGGTTAATTTAACACAAGTGTATAGAGTTGCTCTAGTTGCTTACTAAGATCTGTCCAGATGCTTTGATTATAGGAGTAGCTATGTTGCCATTTTTGACTATGGCCTCTTTTGATGAACACAGGACTGTGAAAATAGAATCCCTGTCGACTGCTGGTTTCTTGGGCATCTGGCATAAGCAAAACATAATTACTCACTTAAATAATCCTGACTCCAAAAATGTCATGTATTGTATAAACCTGTATTACTGTATTGTCCCAAATATAAGGACAACATAGTAATAATATGTTATATCATATATTACTAATAATACAGTAATGTTGATCCCTAAATGCACAACATATTCTAAAACTAACATGGGTCATATGTGCAACTGTAATTAGCATTTAATTGCTAGTGATATAAGTGATATAAGTATTAGCACTGGGTTTAGTGATATAAGTATTAGCACTGGGTTTAGTGATATAAGTATTAGCACTGGGTTTAGTGATATAAGTATTAGCACTGGGTTTAGTGATATAAGTATTAGCAATGAGTTTAGTGATATAAGTATTAGCAACGAGTTTAGTGATATAAGTATTAGCAACGAGTTTAGTGATATAAGTATTAGCAGTGAGTTTAGTGATATAAGTATTAGCAACGAGTTTAGTGATATAAGTATTAGCAGTGAGTTTCGTGATATAAGTATTAACAGTGAGTTTAGTGATATAAGTATTAGCAGTGAGTTTAGTGATATAAGTATTAGCAGTGAGTTTAGTGATATAAGTATTAGCAGTGAGTTTAGTGATATAAGTATTAGCAGTGAGTTTAGTGATATAAGTATTAGCAATGAGTTTAGTGATATAAATATTAGCAACGAGTTTAGTGATATAAGTATTAGCAGTGAGTTTAGTGATATAAGTATTAGCAGTGAGTTTAGTGATATAAGTATTAGCAGTGAGTTTAGTGATATAAGTATTAGCAGTGAGTTTAGTGATATAAGTATTAGCAACGAGTTTAGTGATATAAGTATTAGCAGTGAGTTTAGTGATATAAGTATTAGCAACGAGTTTAGTGATATAAGTATTAGCAACGAGTTTAGTGATATAAGTATTAGCAACGAGTTTAGTGATATAAGTATTAGCAACGAGTTTAGTGATATAAGTATTAGCAGTGAGTTTAGTGATATAAGTATTAGCAACGAGTTTAGTGATATAAGTATTAGCAACGAGTTTAGTGATATAAGTATTAGCAGTGAGTTTAGTGATATAAGTATTAGCAGTGAGTTTAGTGATATAAGTATTAGCAATGAGTTTAGTGATATAAGTATTAGCAATGAGTTTAGTGATATAAGTATTAGCAGTGAGTTTAGTGATATAAGTATTAGCAATGAGTTTTTGGTTCAGTAAACATTGGCAATCTTAGCTTACTTGAATGCTGTACTGTTGTTCTTGAAGTTACCCTTACAAAAATTAACCATTGTTTAAGTATAGTAAGAGTAGTAACCAAGTATCATTATTTTTATTATTTGGCATATTCATTACCATTTTTACAACAGTTTTACTACAAATACCATGGTTAAACTATGGTTACCATCGTTTAAATTGTGAACTGACACTGTTAAAACATTATTCTTACATTGGCCAGAAATTAGAGTTTGTAACTTTTCCTCTACTAACTCAAATTTCACAAGAGTGTCACCTTGTGGTGGGAGTGACGTGTATCAGATGATACTCCTTGTAAATAAGGTCAATCAGGTGGGAACAAAAGTGTTGAAGTTACATAAAGCTACGACTTGATGGCGCTCTCGCACAAAACCATTTTAAGTGAGACAAAGTGACAAAAAAAGAGTCTTACAGCAGATGAATATTGAGCTGCTTTTAATAAACACCACAATGACTACAAAAAGTTGTTCTATTAAAACATCACTAGAATCAATTTGGTAAAAAAGCTAAAAAACCAAAGAAGTACAAACGAAAATTTTATCGGCACAAACCAGCACAAACGGAGCAAAAACGATTGAGACTATTTTTGCGAAGTTTTGCGTTGGCCAACTTCACACAGGTCCAACTATTTTATTCTAACATCAGCAGAAGCTGTAAAATGTGCATTGATTGAGCAGTTACTGTAAATAAGCTAATATGAAGCCAGTTTATTTACTGAATTATTTATTATAATTCTGCCTTCAAACCTAATGAAGCCCATTTACTCTTCCTCTATTCCAATACCTACACATACATAATCTGAGCACAGCAGAGGCCAAAAGTCTGGACAGGATCAACCTCACTAGCCTGCAATCAGGCAAGCAAATCTGAGCTAGTAATAATTAAAATGTCTAATTCATACTGTGCTGAATTTATGTCACGTCTCTGTGCTCATCATGCGGCTGATACAGACCTCACTCAGGCTGGACACTGAATCTTTACCAGGTTTTAAATGAGACATCCTGCCCATTAACCCCTGATGTCACATGCAACCTCTGCATGATGTACAACTGTGAAAAGAAATATGGACTGTAAATCACACCGATCCACTTTCCTATCATGATACACAGACGGTTTCTAACCTAGACCAGTTCACTACACTACTAAAGTCTTATCAATTGCCAACCCACAGTGTTGATATACTACAGTATATCCAAAATGGACAGAAAAGGTTCAGCCACAGGAAGTGGGAGGAAACAAAGTGCCATTAAGAAGAGGAACTCCAAAACTAAAACTAATGAAAATCTCCTTCTAATTATGCTTTAAAGGAAAGTGAGACAGGATTACTAGGATGGAAGTGTGCAGTATTCCCTAATGGAAATGAGCTGTAGCATCAGAAGAAACAGCTGCATCACTCCCCTGTCCTTCCAGGTCACATGCACACTTTGCATTCTGCTAGCAGCTGCTAAACGTGTCAGGAAGACAGGATGTGCAGGGATGTTGCAAGAATATTTCTAGCCTTACGTGACACCTGAACGAGCACACAATCCACTGTGTCACAGGTATTTCCAAACACTGTCAGTGCCGAGAGGTGCAGTCATGTTGCTGCGCGAGAGTTGCCCAGTACGCCAAGAGCTAAGTGCCTCTGCTTGTTTAGAGTAAAGGGGGTGTAGTCTTTGCAGCATGCACTGGAGAGAAAACCAAGAAAAACACAAATAATCACCTATTTGCTGCTTTGACACACTGGAATAATTGAATATACAGTAATCTCCAGTCTGATTGCCTGTGGACTGCAAACACTCTGATTTTTATGCCACATATAGAAAAAACAACATATTTACAATCAAAAGTATATTGTGTGTTTTTTCTAAATTAATGATCCAAGAGTATCTTTCCAATGCAGCTTTTGTGTACAGGCATCATAAATAAACAAGCACACTCTAATTAATGGGCAACACCACAGGAGAAAGGCATGAAAAGGTGAAACGTCTGCAATCCAATTTTCCTCAGCACTGATGGGAGGGATAACACAGCAGTGGCTTTGAATAAGTATGAGTGGACACATGCCAAATAAAAGGTCAATGTCACTTAAGACCTAAACTGTAAATGATGATACTGCAATTAGTCAATAATGTAGACTGGTGCACCTCCCTACTCTATCAAGGGGTTGATGTACGTTATTTTATAGTACAAATACTGTATATTACGAGATTGGTTGATTAGATTTCTGTCCTGCACTGTCCATAAAATCCTCCTGTATGTTGTTTGACCTTTCAGGATGCTGTAATTTAAAGGATTTGGTTCATTTCCACTTGGATATCCTTCTCATTCACACCTTTTAATGCAAGTTAGGACATGCACCATAAATTAAAGTGAAGGGCAACCCTGAGAGTAAAAATCAGTGATCCAATTTCCATTTCCATGTTTAAGAATGTATCACAACTGTCAAGTTAAAATGAAAATGTCACTGGCACTGTGTTGTTTAAAGTATATAGAGCATAAGTCTTTGGCCCTGAAATTGAAATGGGTTTTAAAAGAGATTTCATTTCATTTTCAAATTCACATTTTTATTTCAGCTGCAGCAGATTTACATTATGTCAGTATATATATACTGTATTTATTAGCTGTACACTATAAACGCAAGCTCCCACCCAGGGAGGCGAGTTTCAGGCCAAAGCTGCTCAGTTATTGCAGATATTATACAGTACACAGCTTTGCCTTTTGGTGGGTTTACCCCACATTGCCCACACCACGCCCATAGACTTCTAGCTTGGTGGTAAATTAAAAAGAAACAACACCATTTTTCACATACATTGCAAAAAAACACCAAAGGGTGCAGCGACTCGACTGGCACGTCCTTAGAAACACACAGCATGTCAAACTTGTTATACAGAAACTATTGGAGACAATATTAACAACATTACGCCTGAGCTTTTTAAAGCTGACAATTTACAGTATCTCAACAAGCTGAACAGATTCTACTTGCTGGTTCAATTTCAAGATAAAATCACAGTAAATGTTTGTTTCGAGATAAAAATCTAACTGAAGGCAAAGTGCATACAGTTTAAATGATCTGTGTGTTATGACATTTAAGTGCTTCGTATTTTTATCCGCATTACGGCCTGCATTGTTGTGCAATTCGTCTCAGTTGACCCACCACAGAGAAAGCAGAGGGCATGTAGGGAATGAAGCCTGAGTAGGTGTTTCTCCTCAGGCAGTGTTGTTGCTTGTTGGCTGGAATTCCCTCTTCTCTCCAGATTGCAGCTTTGTAAAAGGACACATTTTCTTCTAGTGGGTTACCCCCTGCAGACGCTTATAAGCAAATAGTACGGCAACATCATTGGATTAGCCCTAATCTGAGAAATACAGCTGGATACAGCCCACATGTTAAAACAACATAGCACAAGGAAATCTACAGCTGTGATATACCGACAGGGCCTGGGGCTATTGGAGTCTTGTATGGAAGAATACACTTTAATATTTGACTGCACCACAGTAGAAGTGCTGCTAACACTCCACCTACACATGCTTCACATATACTGCAAAAACATCATCCAAGGACCATTATTGTAAGAGACAATTTAAAGTAGTTATAAGGCTGTAGTGCTGAAGAAGACAGTGGAACATGGACTGACATTAGAAACAACAAGGAGAAAAGAAGAAAATGCAAATACTTGTAAATAAAGTGGCCAATCTGGTGACGCTGTGCAAATCAGTTTCACATAACTCAACACAGCAACAATTACCAAATCTGAATAATAAATTAATACGGTTTGAACTGCGTCATCTTTCAAGTACGCTTTGCTTCTTCTGCATTCAGCAACTCAAATATGTGGAACACAAGGCGCACGCAACCTTTCCAAAAGCAGCTGATCTAGAATATTCTCTGCCCCGGTGGCACGTCTAGCCTTCTTTTGCCTTACTCGTGTGCAGTCCAGTTTGTTGTCCTCGGATAATCTCAGGTAACATTTAAAGACGAGCAGCAGCACTTTCAGAGGCAGACGCACTGAAGGACATTGTGTAAGTGCAACAAAGTGCTGCAGCATCACTGTAAGCTTGTCAGTAGTGATCACTGTTGCTGTGTTACAGCACTGACATGTATGCACAGTGTGATGAAAGACTAACTGCATGTCTCCAGTGGCTTTCCCCCGAACCTAATCAGTACTATTCTGCCATTGTGCAGCGTTATGACCAGTGAGGGGTGAGCAGCTCAGTTTGAGGAAAACATGAAGTACGACTGCGAGTTTATTTGGCTAAATATATGTGGCTTTTTGCACTTGACAGATATGTCCGCTCATGTTGTGTTGTTATAGCTTCAGCCTTTTCTTTATCATCAGGAGTCCTTTGTTCAAAGAAAGGGAAACACATTTATGTTGCATGATCAACCCATGAGTGATGCATCGCCCCACAGCAGTGCATCCTTAAGGCTCTAATCAAACTAAGGGTCAAGCCATCTATTCATGTCAGAGAGAGTATCAGTTAGACAACAGCACCGCCTGTGATAGAAATGACTCTATAGTTAGATAAAATTATTCCAGAGACAATACAAAAGCTCTTATGTAGTTGTCATGCTTCATAATGAAAACGCCATGACAAATCTGAGGATGAGTACTTGTCAACTTGAGGCAGGTCATGCAGACTGACAGGACTCTGGCTGCAGCAGCAGTAACTCAGATATTTTTATCAGTGTGCTGTGGTAAAAGGACATGCTTTTGGGTAAGTGTCCCTTTCTGTTCAAGGGCTCCCAAAGCGAGAGGATCCATTTAAAGCTTTCAAATGCAAACTCAGACATCTGACTGTTCAAATATGTAAGTGAAGGTGGTGAATCTGTTTTTTATGCTGAACACAGACATGCACAGTGTAGCTGTTAAGCCAAGGGCAGACTTTTCGTCCTGATTATCAGTGACCTTACTGAAGGAGATTGAGTAATCATTTATAATATGTAGACACATGTATTACTGTGGCCAGAGTCTGGATTAGGATCAAAACAATTGCGCAGACAATTCTCCCTCAGGTCAAACAGTTTGACAACCTTGTCTTTGGTGCTTATGCATCACTCATGACTGGTCGGCTTAAATGAGCTCTCAGAGTTATGATGGATGTGATGTATTGTTTGGTTACATCCCAACAGGTTTGCTTTTGCACAGTAAGGATAGGAAAAATTAGGACATTTCCCATAACCTTTAATATTTTCAAAAGCTCTGACAGTCTAATGATTCACTGAAAACACACAGTTTCTGCAATGATGTGGCTGCTCGTGAGGTTTAAAATCTTACTATGCACTTTAATATTTGTATGATAAATATGAAAATATAGTCAGCAACCACTTAAAACAAAGAAAAGGCTCTGCCCACAACAACATCTCTAAAACTCGCTAACACTTTAGGTTTTTACCTTAAGTTAAGAAACCACCCAAAGACAATATGACATCAGGATACTGAGACACATCTCCTTTTTTCAATTAATAAGATATAATCTGTAGAGCAGTGAGCTAACTATTATCATAGTTTACGTTACTTTCTGTAGATTTCGTCATTTCCTGATTATCTTAGTTAACGTCACCTGTAGGCAGCTCTCTGTTCTGTCCTGCCTACACTCAGCTGTCTCCCATAGATTAACTAGACCGTTTGTATTTAATCCAACAACTCCAGTCTCCACAAGTCTGATCTGCTGTAGACTGTACTGCTCTCTGGTGTTACTAGTATCTCTGTTTCTTGTTATTTATTTTCTCCTGACTATCTTTAAGAAACCAGTCTCATCACCTCCATTTGGATTTATCACCTGCTTCAAGCTACTTCATCACTTTGTTACAACAGCTTCTGGCTACCCAGGTGTTGTTTCATATTCAGTGTACAGTCATTAGGGTGCCATCAATTTTCAAGCACAAAGGATAAATTATATATTAGACACCACATACTATTAGCAAATCTTTCAATATAGACAGCCAACACAAGATTACTTTCACACCGAGACAATATGATGATTTTATTTTATTTTTCTGTGCAGCTCTTCCACTTACACAGTCATTGGAGTTTCCCAGTGTAGGTAGCTGCTCTTCTATCCCCTGTTTCTATGCCAATAACAAGGCAAATAATAAAAACTAAATAAAACTATGCAGATGCAGATTATTATTATTATTAATATTCATATTATGGGAATGTTCTGATCATGCATGCACCAGTAGCTCATATTAATACTGTTTTCTGCATAGATTTTTACATGCTAAATTTGCACACAAGCAATTCAAAAACAAAAATGTCCTTATTTGGACACAGCTTATCAAAGTATTCACCACAACCTTAAATAATGCAGAAGAAAAAGGAACAGAACAAGAGGAGGAGGAGGAGGAGGCTATCTGGCTGCATAAAGTGGTCTATGCTGCATTAGTGGGACTGTCCATTGCCTACACATTGCCTCTGTCTGAGCAGCATCACACTGGTTGAGTCATAGCTGAGGGAGGATAGGTAGCTATAACAGACACCATACAAAGAACCACACAGATTGAATACTGAGGTTTGATCAAATTAAAGTATCTTTGGATAAACTGTGGTCAAAGCAGATCCATCCTGCCTTTCATTTTAGACAGGAAAACTGATGAGAAATATATATTAAGAAATCCATTAAAGTGATATGTAATACATTTAAGTGTATTTTTAAAAAACACAGAAGATTAATTATAAGTTGAGTAAATTTCTCTGTCTGCCCAGACGTTACCTTCAGACACTGGCCTGGACTTGGTTTAACTTGTCTCTGATTGTCCAACCGGGTCATCGCCACTGTCTCTTCCTTCCCTGACCTCAGTCTTAATGGATGTAACCTTCCCAATTCTGCATTTATGCACACTATGTACTGGCCTGGGGCAAGGTGTCACATCAATACATCCTGCGGCTTCACTCCAGCCAACAAATTGGCGAGATAATAAACACAACAGCACAGTGGAGTTCTCTTTGTCGGAATCAATTCAAGCCAGTTACAGTGGCTGGAAATAGTTTTCTGCAATATATCGCTGACTGTTTACAGGTTTGTTTTTGTTGTTTTTGTTTTTCTAACTTTCAGGTCTGCATCGTAAGCATCAAACTGAAAAATTTACTGTCTTTGGCCAGTGGAAGTTGGAGAATCAGCCATATTTTAGTAGAGAGGGACTGCGGTGGAGAAAATGAAAGCTTGGTGAGAATTGATTTTTCCATATTGGACGACAAACTGGAGCACACACACATACACGCACACTGGACGGCTGGACTGCAGCCTTCCACCTATTGATCCACAGTGACAATAACACAGTCATTTGACATGAGAGATTTGTAACAATCACTATATACTGACCCAGCTGGAGGATAACAGTGTTGTCCTGCTTTATTCCAGTCTGAATCCATACAACAAACACAACAAAGGAGCACTGAGCAAAAAGTAATTCCTCTCTTTTACACAACTAATCCTTTCCCTTCATTTGATTGTTTATTAAATAGTAAAGAGGCAGTTTCGTGGACAATTCCAGCGATCACAGGCAATAAGCAGATTTAAAATCTCAGTCATCTTGACACTTGCTAATATTATCACAATGAATGATGTGAGCCGTGAGGAAGCATTGCAATGAAAAACCTGTAAATCCTGCCAGAATAGAAACGTGTCAAATCATAATCATCACATTCATTTGCTACATCAACACCTGCCAGGCAAGGCACAGCATTATGCAATCCAGACTACTATTATAAGAATCATGTAGCCTGGTGCATGTTCAAGCAATGCCTCAGCCACAAACTGGGCTGGCTAGTCTGCATAATGCGCTGCTCACTGATGGGTTTAAACTGGGGAACATCTACTGTAGCTTAGCTTACATCAGCTTAGCTTGCCGAAATTAATCCTGCCAATTATCTTGTTTTTCTTCTTATCTTTAAGGAAGAAACATCTTAAGCTTCTTTCAAAAACAATGGATTCAGGTTTTCTCAAAGTCAAGCCTGACTGTGGTTCGAATTTCTAATACATGCATGATCCAAACATATGCAATCATTTCTTTTGTTTTCTCTCTACTTCCCTTGTTGAACTCTACATGGGTTCACATGTGGTAGGAAGGCTTTGTTTTCATACAAATATAACATTGGAGGCATTATCCTGTAGAATAAACGCATAGGATTTAAAATGGGAATCTCATATACATAATAAAATGATTAGAGTGTCCCAAGAGACAACCCATGGGTTAAAGATGACTGAACTGTCACAAGAAATATTTTATCTGGATGAATAGTTTTACATAATGTCATAATTATATTCTGCTGGAAAAAAAAAAAAAAAAAAAAAAAAAGACCTGATCCCTGATCTGGACAAAGAATGTAATATACACATCTTCCTCCACAGCTGATGAAGTGCCCATGAACTAAGCACTGACCCCCACAGCTGCTCCAGTGTAAATATTCAGCAGTCGACGGTGTGAGGCTGTGAACGTACTGGACAGCGTGAGCAGGCGTGAATGTGTGTAAACCTGCAACAGCTTCCCATGGCTACTGCTCGCTCACTGCTACACACACACCAAAAACCTCATAACCTCAAAAGCATTTCACATTTTGTTCATGGAACAATTTTGCTCAATTTTCATTTCTTCTTTATCCTTTCAGTTCATTATGTTTCCCAGGCATCTCTGTGGCAGCTGACAAAGACTGGAGAGCTCTCACTGATCCTTAAGCGTGAAGTGTGAAGTGCAGTTGGTGAGAAAAAGGATAACAAATTAATTCTCCAGACAGAATTTGGTGGCCTACATGGCTGAGGAGGGGCTGGTAACCAATTATGAAACCATCTCACACTCCATAGCCTTTCCTATAAAATCCATTATTTTTGTGAAGATGGCTAAATATATTAAAGCATGTCACGGTACATACAGTAGGTTATATATCCATAAAAGGTGCAGTCAAGAATTTATGCTACTGTGCTGCTGGTTTAAAGTAATGTGATACATTCTGATCCATCTTCAAAGGAATTCACAATAAAATATGTTGATTTGAGCCAGATAACTGAGTAAGATATAATGTATATTACAATTGACTGCTGGCAATTGGGAAGGTAATATTTACCTTGATATATTCAGCATAAGCTGAATTATCCAGGTGCAGAGGTGAGGATGATGTTTTGGTTTCATTTTGCACAAAGGTTTTGGAGAAAGTCACGTTGAAACACAACAATTTTCACAACACAACCAACTTAGGCCAACAGCCACCACCACAATAAGACTTGCAACCATCCCCTAAAGCTGCAGCCAAGCACAACGCTGAGGACCACAGTGTTTGCTTACCCTACTTTCAACTATACAGTCATTTAAGTGCATGCTGCTCATCAGCTTCTCTGGAATTACTGATTTACTCACTTTACAAAATCACTGTGTTTGGCCAATTAAAGGCCATCAGGCTCCATCATCCAGCTGGTGAATGAATTTTGGATGGCAAGAGTTTCTTTAATAGGTAGGACACTTGGCAAGTGGACATCCATTTTATCCAAACACCAGCACATCAAAATCTTTTTTTCTTTTTTATGCCTGACCTGATGAAGAGACAATAGCAGCCAAGAGTCTTTCACATACTGTTGTCTTCTCTGTGTGTGTGTGTGTGTGTGTGTGTGTGTGTGTGTGTGTGTGTGTGAGGGTGTGTGTGTGTGTGTGTGTGTGTGAATATCTACTCACAGGCGTGTGTGACAGAGAAGCTATTGGAGGACTCCAGGTTGTCCACATTGTAATTGAGGTGGAAGGGTTTCTCCGTCACATTCTGGTTGGTGTTGTACAGCTGGACAGCAAACCTGAAGGCGCTGTGCTCCTGCACTGTAGAGCGCATGAACAGTCCACCTACAAGGTGTAGGAGGGAGTGGGGGGGAGGGAGAGGAAATCATATGTATCAGCGCTCCGATGGCCTCATTGCCATCAATACCACACACTGAGGACAGTGCCGTGCACTTACACACTGTGAGTTACATGAACAGATCGGCTGATTTAGAAAAAGCAAGTCGAGAAGTAAACGTGTTGCCGCTCATTAAAATGAGGCACTTCAGGCGCTGGAACCGAAATTTGGATCAACTCTATTTTTATCATGCTGCCCACAAAGACGCGCACCATCCTACAACCTCCCCGGCTTCATAAGAAGTGAACTTAGTGAAATATGCAAATAACCGAATCGACTTGCGACTTGCAGAGACCTGTTTAGACTGTGTGAACAAAGAAATGAATATGCAGTCAGAGTATCCCAACTTACCAATGTTGATCTGGTTTGGAAAACCTGCCAGCGACTCCCCCAGAAAATAAAATAAAACAAAGACTGGCGCTGTGGTGCGATGCCACATTTTTCTCCGAGAAGTGAAAACAACTCCTGGGCTGGATGTGATAGAGGAAAAGCAGGGAGACGCATGTACACTGGGTCGCACGCAAAGAAATCCACAAGATGCGGCGGGTCCCTCTCTCACTCGCTGCGTGCACCCACGTT